>NC_053161.1:133971262-134271262 GCF_016835505.1 Polypterus senegalus
TCAGATGCCATCAGATCATAAATTTTGTGGGCCGGAAATTGTGGAGGGGCACAGCTGAAAGAAGGAGAAGAAAATTGAAGCAAGCAGGAGCTGCACAGGGGGACTCAGTACAAGACGCATCACCTGAAACAGCTTCTTGTTGAAGAAAAAGTGGACAAAAAACAACAACAAAAACCATATTTATTTTTATAGCACATTTTCATACAAATGATGTAGTGCTTTACTGGATGAAGAAAGAGAAAAAAGACAAAATATAAAAAATAACATTAGGCAATATTAATTAACATAGAATAAAAGTAAGGTCTGATGGCCAGGGAGGACAGAAAAAAAAACAGCAAATGGCTGGAGGAAAAAAATAAAATCTGCAGGGATTCTGAGGCCACAAGAGCCTCCTCTAGGCATTCTACCTAACATAAATGACCTCAATCAGTCCTCATGGTTTTTAGGCTTTACATAGAAGAACTTGATGATGACGGTCATGTGGACTTCTGGCCATTAATCCATCAATGTAGAGACATCACGGTGCTTTGATTGGGTAGTGGTGGCGCAGATCGCCACCCCAGAAAACCGGAAAAGGAACAGCTGAGAAAGTAGGGGTTAGTAAGGATTTCGGAGCCACCATGAATGATAATGATAATTAAATGCATATAAAGAATATAAGGACTAAAATGAACCTATGAGAAAGCCATGTTAAAATAATGTTTTCAGCAGTTTTTTAAAGTACTCCACTGTATTAGCTTGGCAAATTTCTATCGGTAAGCTATTCCATATTTTAGGTGCATAACAGCAGAAAGCTCCCTCACCACTTCTTTTAAGTTTAGCTCTTGGAATTCTAAGCAGATACTCATTTGAAGATCTAAGGTTACGATTTGGAGTGTAAGGTGAAAGACATTCTGAAATATAGGATGGAGCGAAATTATTTAAGGCTTTGTAAACCATTAGCAGTATTTTAAAGTCAATTCTAAATGACACAAGTAACCAATGTAGTGACATGAATACTGGAAAGATGTGCTCGGATTTTCTTTTCTTTTCTTTTGAATGTAGGGTGAAAATCATTGCTTTCTGAAGAAAATATTGCACAATGTAAAGAGAGAGAACATTTTTCCCCAGAAATCCAAGCCACCTACATACAGCTGCCACTTTAAGAGTGACTTTGGACTCAGGGATACAAGAGTCCCTAGGCCACTACAGAAAGCACTGAGGAATTGGAACTAGGACTTTTGGATTGCATGCCTGAGCCTGAAAATGATTTAAGAAATCACCCAAGAAGTTACCCCAGTGTGTAGTTTACAGGAAGATCCTTGCTGGTGGCCATTTGAAAATGGGAGGACTATGTATGATACCCAGAATTTAGACAAATACATTTATAGCAAGGCCAGGGATGTGGATTACTTTTAGCTTTTGTCTACTCACTTTGCCCTGCCCACAGACTTAAACATCAGTATGAATGAGTCTGGATATGTGTGCATTCTTGTGATGAAAAAGGGTCCACCCTAGGACTGGTTGCTGATTAGCACACAATTCTTCCAGTGGAATCTATGAATATCTGTGATATTTTTCAAAATTAATAGACAGATATAACAGGGAGTTGTATGCATGACATCTGTTTGTTGCCATCCTACATCCATTCCAGCCTTGAACCCACGGAGTTTTAATAAAAAAGTAAGTAAAAAAGTATGGATGGATGAGGGGTGGTAAGTGTGTGTGTGTAAAAGTATCTGGTGCTGTATCCCATTCAGAACTGGTTGCTGCACTGCACCCAATGCTGCCAGGCCAGGCTATAGCATCACATGATACTGTACTGAAAAAGAAACACTGAATATTTTACCATTTTTATTATAATTTATAATGTTAACTAATACAGTGGTACCTCGGTATTTGTCTGCTTTGGAATAAGTCCAACTTGTTATACGTCCTGTTTGGACGCGAAACATTTTGCTTGGTATACGACCTTTGTTTGGAATATGACTCGTGTGGTCGATCACCGCGCGCTACCCTTGTTTACCTCTCTCGAGACAAAGCCACGACTGCCCACGAGCGTCAGTACGCCAGTTGTTAGCATTCAGTGAACAACCCGCGCTATAACTGTGAATTTTCACGTGATTTTGTGTTTTTTCGTGTAAATTTGAATTGATTGTTGAAAAGTATGAAGGTGGCATGCATATTTGGGACTTGGCTGCTGCATACTGTATGCTGAGAACGACGGTATCTACGATTGTGAAAAACAAAGATGTTATTAAAAGGTAAAGTGAGGTTAAATTTTCATTTATTTCATCTAATTGCTTTTGTATTTATGTATTTTAGTATTAAGCAGTGTTTAAATTATTTTATAAAACTCCATCAATGTATAATGTTAATAACAATAGGATTGTTTTTCATGGGAACAGATTAATCATTTTCCCTTTATTTCTTATGGGGAAAAATTTGTTTGGTATATGTCCTGATTGGTATAAGTCCAAGGATCTGGAACAGATTAAGGATGTATACCGAGGTACCACTGCATTTCTTTTCACATGTGTGCAATTGAAAATGCTGTATTTCCTTTTCCTACACTAACATACATTTTTCATAGCATATCCGAGAGTACGTTATAGGAGCAACAGTCTTAGTTAGCAGTTAGGCCATTACATCCCTTTCCTTAGCCTCACTTGCCAGCTGATACTGTGGGATCTTAAGGCGTTCCTAGACTATCTGGGAGATGTGATCCTCCCAGCGAGCCCTGAGTCTTCCCTGGGGTCTCCTTCCAACTGACTGTGTCCGTAAAACCTCTGCAGGGAAGCGACAGGGAGGCATTCGTATCAGATGTCTGAACCACTTCAATTGGCTTCTCTCGATGAGGAGGGTCAGCGGCTCTACTCCTGACCTCTCCCAGAGGTCTGTGCTTCTCACCCTGTCTCTAACATGGCAATGCTAAATTTAAATTAATTCTGTTAAAAATAGTTTACTGGTTACAAAAGAGAAATTTAAAATACTGGAAATCCTTGATAACTGAAGTCCTTTTAAATCAGGGCCTAGACAAGACAGAATTAACTTACAAATTCCTATTCCAATTAGAATAATTAGAAACATAATTGGGTGAGCAGTGACAGACCAAAAAAAGAAAGGAGGTCACTGAGGTCATTAAATAGGTTGGAACGGAGCTAATGATAGATGACTATTTTAATTCTGGAGCAGAGAATTTCAAGCAAAATTAAGAGTTGATCATGACAGAAGTACAAGTTAAGGTATTTTTATGTTCATTGTAATGACAGAGCTCATGAAAAGCACTGCAAGCCTCTACTGTGCATTATGTAATTGGAAAATGCTGGCCAATCAAGGTGTTAAACTTTAACGCTTCATTATATTATGTTTTTATGTGAAATGTATACAAGATAGAAGATTTAGAGCTAGATTTTGTGAACTCTGAAAAAGACTGAGCTCTTTATGTTGTAAAACACAGCTAGGAAACCAAGGGGATTACATGAGAAGGAGATGACAACACAGACTGTGGACTGCCAGTAATGATAACATGTAATCACGCCACTGAAGAAGAGTTATGACCAGAAGCAGTGTCATATATACATAAAAATATATATATATATATATATATATATATATATATATATTTTAAGAGTGTCTTAGAAGCAGACAATGCTTTGTTTTTTTTCCTGGTTGACTTTCTCCACACAAGTAGGAAGATCTTCAGAGTGATTTTCTTTCTGTGTTCAGCAGCTTGTCTCCTTCTCAGCCTTAGTTGAATCTTTTGGCTATGGATGGTACTGCAGTTTTCTCTTTCAGCTTTTAAAATCCAATGTCTTCTGTAGTTAACAAAATTATACCTGCTGGGAAGGCTGTTCATCAGTCAGCTCCTGTCGTTAGCAAGGCGATCTCTCTTTGCTCATGCATTTGGTGTTGCTCAGCAAGGTCTGATTTAAAGGCACCCTTGTCCAACAATACAGACAAATCTTTTACCTTTTGCTCCAGCCTTTTTTTGCGGCCACATCCTGTATGCAATGAGTCCTGTTATATAGAGTACAGTTACGGCCAGTTTAAGTGGTAACATTGATATAAAAAGCACAGATTTGGCAGAGGTTTTTAAAGAAAGGAGTGGACATCCTACCATTGGTTTCTTAGATACACATAAGTCTGAACAAGCCAATCATTGAGCTATGCCTCTTTGTTTGAGCTGAATGCTTAACTGGTTACATAAGTGGACAGCTCGGGGATGTCACTTGGTGATTGATCATTTTATTAAATAATGTGCAGAGACTACATTGCGTGAAGGTCCTATGGAGAGAGAATGGAGCATCTTTAGCTGATATTAAGAGTGACTGTCACAGCTTTTTAAGCCAGGACTTGTGTTCCATGCATAGCAAAATGGATAACTGCCAGTCTGTCCTACAGGACAAAGAACAGAGCTTTGGGGAACTCCTTGTGCGACTGGTGCTGAGCTGGACCTGCTGTTTTCAAGACCGATAAACTCTTGCCTATCAGTTAGAAGGACTTACACCACTGAAGAGCAGTGGCAGAGATACTCAGAATGTTCTCCATTCATGATGGTAGAATATCTTTCTTGACAGTATCAAATGCAGCACTACGGTCTAATTGAATTAAAATATTGGTTTGCCCAAAGTCTGCTGCCATAAGCAAATAATTATTTACCCTTACAAGAGCCGTTTCACAGCTGAAACTACACTGAAAGGGTTCTATCAGCTTATTACAAGATAAGCAATTGGTGAGTGAAAATTGTTCAGATTGTCAGAATCAAGACCAGACTTTTTAATGTTGGGGTTACAGAAGTGATTTTCAAAGCAACTGGCACAAAGCTGGTGTGAAAGAACGTAGTTATTAACATTGTAACAGTTAGGATTATGGCATGAAGTCAAGATTTGATAAATGTGGTGGGAATGGGTTCTAGTGCACAAGTAGTGGATCTCATCTTATAGTGTAGGTCATTAATACATGAAGATGAAACTGGTGAAAATTTGGAAGAAAAGCTGGATGGACAGGGAAAAACTATAAAAGAAGGAAGAACTTGTATTTGTTGAATTATTTAGGTTTTTAATTTTATCATGGGAAAAGTGAAAAAGATTTTCACAGTCCTCAGTGGAAGAGGAAATCAGGCCAGATGCAGGTTGAAGAAGTTTATTAACCACAGTAAGAAAAGCCTTGAGTTAATCTGTCCATTTTCGATTAATCTGCCATCGTGTACATTCTTTATAACAGAGAAAATATGGGCCCCATGGAAGGCTGAAAGGGTGTGTGGAACTTTAACTGTGTTTGGGATTCAGGGGTGCATGGACTGAATAGAGACAGGGTGCGTGAGAAACCTGTGTGTGGTGTCGGGACTTTCAGGCCACAGAAGTGATTCTGATGTAAGTTCAGGACAGGGATTAAGGATTACTCCCTATAAGTGGGCCACCTGGTCTAAAGTTGGGAAGTTTTCTGGGTGCACCCTGAGTAAAATCATCATATTTTGAGCAGTGCAATATTAACTACAACACTCAGGAAATTGTTACTTTTGGAGAACAGTCAGAATAGTATATGTCACATGTTGCTAGCACTACTTTCAATACTTTCAAAATGGCTCCTGTAAAAGGAATTCACTCGACACACTTAAAAAGGTTTGGGGCAGCCACCCGTATTTTATTCCTGGCTGCAAAAGAGTCTTTGTTAAATACAGAGATGTTCTCTATATCGAGTCCAAAACAGAACTAAAGAAGGGTTCACAAGATGGCGGCTTTAAGGGATAGGACAGGAAGTGATGCTCTTCATTAGTCAGCCGTAACTGGAAGTGATATTCTTCTAGGCGCCAGAACCTGAAAGTGACGTCATCTGTTTTAAATCAGACAGGTTTTCCCGCGGCTGGTCTGTAGAAATAACAGGAGAAGGTTTAGTGCACTCCGCCACCCCCTGGCCTGGCATGGAATTACCTTTGCTTGGTCCATACAACATCTTCCTAGTCGCACGTGTGTGACACTCCATTATAAACCATAAAAATAAATATTTAACAATCACTTCCACATGATATCCTAGAAGCTGAAGGCTGCAGTATACTGAATTGACAGTTAACTCAAAACTAACTGTAATTTGGGGGGTCTTTTATAATAGATGCCATCTGAAATGAGTCCACAGAAAATTAAACTTTTCTTCCAGAAACACTTTAGTATTGTTTAAGTTTTACCCAATTTTACCAAACCTATGATTACAAAATGTACATGAAAGAAGGAAAATACTACAAGCAATTCGCAGGATGTGCATGGGTTCCCCAGTCCTATCCTGGTACTTACAGCTACTAAATACAGTATAACCTTTGACATGGATCTGGTATGTTCTGGTTCATTTACTAGTCTCATAAGTGCTACTAATTGGTGACACACTCTTTTATCGACACGGAAATCCCCACATGCATAAAACACGAATGAGAAGCAATCTTGTCTTCTGACTGACTAGTCTAAGGGCTTATCAGAGACATCTAAAGTAGTCATGCAGCATGTCTTGTCAATAGCTAAGCACCACTTTATTGATTTATGTTGAGGTAATTACTGTTATTTGTATTATCCAATGTATTTATCAAAAGTAAATTACAATTCTGCATTACATGACATTGTTTTTGAAATCTCAAGTACTTACTGGTCATGGAAACAATGCGAATCAAAGGTGGGAACTCAACTGGAAACCCCGTTGTTTACAGTGTGCTGCATTAAACGATAGGTTTGGTATTTTTCAAGTCAAAGTTACAAGTAATGGCAGAATATAATCTTTGAAGATTTAGAACTGCAGACACAAAAGTGGAAAAGTATGTCGTCTGAACCTACAGAAATTTAGGAATTTGGAGTGCACCTTTGAAAAATGTTAAAACTCCACTTACGATGGCTGCTGCGATTATACAAGTGAACTGGAAACATCTCTCTACCTCAAGAAAACAGTACTAAGAATCTGTAATAAATGGATTACTTTCAGTTTATTGGTGTCATTGGTATGCCTCTGGTTTTAAAGAATTTAAATTTTAAATTTGGACCATGGCCCCATCACCTCCTTTTTAAAATATAAGAACAGGTTAGTTATTTTTATTTAATTTATCAAAAAAAATGCTTCATTTTAGAACAAAATTTCATGTGGCAAATTAATATACAGTATACCATGATTATGAAGAAATAACTGCCTTTAAAAATACCAAACATATTCTTTAAATAACTTAAAAGTTTATAAGTTGGTTAAGATAAATCAAATGTTGAATTGGTTAACTGAAAGCTGGACTGTTAGGACTTCTTGTAGCTTTTTGACATGTTGGTTGCCTGTCTGATCACTCTGTAGCCCTCTTCTTTGCAATTGTACTCATTAATTCATAGATGTTGCGGAAAAAAGCGTGGTTGGGGAACCTCATCCTTTCCTGTGTGGAAAATCACAAAATGTATGTTTGTGCCCTGTAAAGATTTAATGAAAGAAACATTGAAGAATTTATTTTTTGCGGTTTTCATAGTAAACTTAAAAATGGACTTGACACTATAAATTGCCAGGCACTATAACACAATGTTAGGTCATATAGCGCCTTGATGTGTGGAGTACGATTAGGATCTAGGAGTCATAGTGGACGCTAAGCTATCAACTTCCCAACAGAGTTCAGAAGCCATTAAGAAGGCTAACAGAGTTTCAGGTTATATAGTAAGATATGTGGAGTATAAGTCTAAGTAGGTTCTGCTCAAGCTTCATAACACATTGGTTAGGTCTCATCCAGAGTGCTGTGTGCAGTTTTCATTTTCAGGTTGCAAAAAGGACACAGTAGCACTAGAAAAAGTCCAGAGAAAAACAACTAGGCTGATTCCAAGGCTACAAGGGATGAATTACTAGGAAACATTAAAAGAGCTGAGCCTTTTCAGTTTAAGCAAAAGAACAGGAGACATGATTAGTACAATAATAAGGAATTAGTACAATAGATTGAGACTATTATTTTAAAATGAGTCCATCATGAACAAGGGGACACAGTTGGAAACTTGTTAAGGGTAAATTTCACACAAACATTAGGAAGATTTTCTTCACCAGATCAGCACCTTCTCTCTCTCTCTCTCTCCTGTATAAAAGGGGCCGTCTCCCTTCATTCAAGGCTAGAGTCGGGTGGAAGGAGGACGAGGCAAGAGAGGAGAGTGGAGGCGGCCCGAAGAAAGGCATATTGTGGCCAGAACTGTGTGTGTTTGGGGTTTGTGCACTATTTGGACTATTCTGGGTCTGAGTGACCGTTATAATTGTAAATAATTGTATATAATAAACATGTGGTGGTGAAGAACAACATGTCCGCCTGTCTGTGTCCGGGTCGGTTCCACAATAGATATAGGTATAGATATACAGTATATTTAATTAGATATATATATGGTTATGTGCTCCTCTCGACTACTCAGATCTGCTGTTGCATAGTGATTGCACCTCCGCATGGATTCAAATCTCAGTCCATACTTTTTTTATTTGTAGCTCCTGGCTGAAAAAATGAGTGGCCCACATCAATTCGAACATCCGACTCCCAAAACGTGTTTAAGAAGCATATGAAAATTCTCTTGTATGGTGAATTTCTGTCTAATAAATGTCTAATAGCAACTTCCTTGTGTTTTGTTTTGAGCTCTTCACTCTTTGGTGATCAATTTTGTAACTTTGTCCTGTAACGGTTGTTCCCTAACAGTTTTTAGACTGATGTTTACTCGATTATGTCAACTTGTTTTGTATGTCACTTTGAAGAAAAGAGTGTTCTTTTTGCAAAGCAAAACACTGAGTTTCTCATGAATTGTTTCTCTCATCACTGTATATGCCTAATTAAAAAGGAACAAGAGTGCAGTGTATTACATTCTTTTTACTTCTCCATAACTCACAGTCTTAATTTTTACAGATTTTCTAACTATATTTTCCAACTAACTGTATTCTACATTTTACATGCTCTATCCTCTCTAGCAGTCTATTACAGCAATATTGCACATGATGGCATACTATTACAAATGTACAATGCAAAACACTTTCAGTATATTCCATTATAGAGAAGAGATAATACTTTTGTTTGGTATTATATTGATAGTAGAAATTTGCAAAGTAGAAGCAGGCATGGCCAAGTATTTTTTTTTTTTTTTACTTGAACGCCATCTGTTCCACCAATCACTTCTTTTGGTGTGATATGCTTTACATAAATTGTTATCTATGAGCATATTTAGAAATCTAGAGGGAATATATTTTTGACTAGCTTGATAGCAGCAAAGTGAATTGTTGGACAAGGTAGATAAAATGAAAAATGAAAGAACAGTTCTCTTTGAAGGAAAAAAAATATCAATCAACCCCAATGTGGAAATTTCCATGTGACACATTTTCTGCTATTTGTACTTTGAGTCCCTATAAAAGTACATGCATTTTTGGTTTAAGCATAATTTTTAGACAAATTGGACAGTTTTGGGACAGCCCAGTTCCAAAATGATTGAGACACAGCCATTAATAAGTGTATTAATTACTGGTGTTGATAGTAACTAAACAGATGTAATCAATTCATATTCTGTATTGTCTTCAACAAGCTATATCAAAAAATGAAAACACAAAATACCAATATCATTACACTCCCATTATATAGTTAGACACATATATAAAAATCTCACTTAAAATATCTTGAGCAGATTGTTATAGGAATGTTCATCTGACTCCAGGGTACAGTTTGTGTATAGTACAACATATAAAAAGAGCATATTATACTGTAGATCAGTGGCTATTCTTGCGCGATGGAATCCTCCTCCGTAGTTGTTTTTATTTCCTCCTCTGTTCAAAGTGTTTTGTGCTAAGCTCATCTTGAAAAACTCTTAAATTGAAATTTTGTGTAGGCAGCGCTCATATGGTTTCCAACAGCCCTAGGGGTTGGATTGCCCACATATTCACATCAGATTTCTGCCTTTAAGGGTATGAGATTTTCAGAATATCTTTAGAAAAGCATTGAAAAGACTGAAAGTGTTATTGAAAGATCTGTGTTGTACTAAAATGGTCATTCGCTTCTTCTTAAATATTCAGGATTAATGGAGGGAAACACTGTTTTGCTGAAGTAAATCACAAATTTTGCAAAGGCAAGGTGAACAAAGTAGAACATAGGAAGCTAGATTAAACTGAGTAGCGAAGCAGAGGAAACATCTTTTCACTCAATAATGTTTGGTAAAAAAGTACAGATTAGCAGATCTGTGAGATATATTAACCTCGAGGAATGACTCTGTGTGATAGGCTAACATATTTCAAAGAATTTCAGAACTGAAAGCTTTTATGTTGACATTTACCTTGACACTTTTTAATACAAGTTCTGCAAAGCAGTCAAATCTAGGAAGAGATTTCTGTCTAATTTATAAATTCAGAGTAGACGCTGTGCTGGTATTTTGTAGCTTAGCCTGTCTTTCCTTTATATACAGATATTGTAATATGCATCTTCCATGATTAAAAAATTGCAGTGCATTCTGAGACAGGAGAGAATGAGACAGAACAACCTCAGACAACCGAGGGTATTTATAATTTTATTTTACAAGAAAATAACCGGCAACTCATTAAATCCTAGCATGCCTAAATAAACGCTTCTGCTGTCAGATGCATGTCGAGACTCACCTCCCCTTGTATCTTCTCAATGCACACTCATGTTGATCACTAGCCATACTCTGCCACTCACCTGCCAATCTGCAGCCATCTCACTGTGATTCTTTCTCTCCCGCATTTGAATCATCAGAGTCCTGCCTTCTTGTCTGTTCCTTTATTCTCAATATTTCAGCACCTTATGTCATCCCATCTAGGGGTGTTCCTCATGCAGGTTATACTTCAGTTAGGAACGCCACATCATTAGACTGCCGGGTAAAATATTTAATTTTAAAACATTCCAGAGTCTGATGTAGACAGTGAAAACTTTGTGCACGCCCCAAATTTCAAGTGAAAACAGCAACTAATAGCAACACTTCTACTGAGAGACTCAAGAACACTCCACAGATTTTGAAGGATCATCAGAAGATTTGTTTAATATGGATGAGCCAACAGCTTATTGGTACAACAGATAAACTGGTTAGCACAGGCCTTAAGAACTGACTCCATTAGGTCTTGTGGTTTTTCCTGCGTGTAGCTTCCTCAGTTGTCTTCTTACCTCGTCTCCAGTTACGGACAGTGCACACTTATGGTCAGAGGTGGACTTGTTAATGGCAATTTCACTTGCCATGGTAGGAGTTGTTGATGTAGCAGAGATGGTGAGGGTAGACTGGTCTTTGGAAGAAAGTGGCAGTGGGAGGGAAAATCTATTAAAAAATTAGTTCATGACATTAGCTCTGTCCACATCCACTTCTAGTACTTCAGTCCTGGATTGTTTGAGCCCATTTAATATGCCCAGTCTAGTCAATACACCTTTCTGAGTGAATTTGTTTCCTATTTTTATTTTTGTAAACTTCCTTTCCTTCACTCAGCTTTTTCTTTAGCACTTGCAGTACGTCATTCAGAACCTCTTTGTCACCGGATTTGAATGCTCTCCTTTTCTCATTTAGGAGACCTTTTAGCTCCTTAGCAATTCAGGGCACAAAAAGTTAATATAGACTTTAATACCATGGATGATTCCCTCAATATCATCCCCATGTGACTTTCACATTTCCCAGTCTGTCATTTGGAAGCAGTCATTCAGAGCCATTTCAGCCTCCAGGCTCAACTTTCCTGGTGGTAACAGGTTGCCAGGTTTGTAGCTGTGAAAAAGATGAATCAGGTTATGGTTAGATCCGCCGAAAGGTGTCAATAGTTTATATTTAAAGGCATCTTTAACATTTGAATACAGCAGGTGCAGATTGTTATTGCATCAAATGGAACAAGACACAAACTGATGGAAATTTTTCATAGTTCCTTCCAAACTCACATGCTTGAAGGCACCACATATTATAACTATAGGGTCAAAATGAGTCATCATTAAAATGTTGGATAAAGTGATTCATTTCTGCTGCTGAGTCCCCATTTGCAGAGGGAGGAATATAAACATTAATAAGGAAGATGTACTTTATCTCCCTGGGCAAGTAACGTTGATAAATACTGACAGGCAGAATTTAAATGTCTGATTTACAAACTGTAGTTTTACCTGTAATATACTCCCTTTCACACCATTCCTAATTCACATAGATGACCAGTCCCCCTCATGTCTTTTTTTCCGCACTGCACTGGGTCTCTGTCAAATGCTAAAATAGGATAAAATCCATCCAGCATTAACACAATGCCAAGTATATTAGTTTTAAGCCAGTTCTCCATAAAACATTAAATGCCACTGTGCTTGTATGTGCCATGACCTGCTGTAAGAGCAGATAGTTCATCAATCTGATTTAACAGTGATCAAACAATGCCCATTACAACGGTAGAACAGTTCTAAAACCTTTTCGCCTTGCTTTTACTCTTGCACCCGCATATCATCCTTCCTGTCTGCAGACAAAACTCCTGCAGTAAAGAGAAACTGAGCTGCTCAGATACTTGTGATTGCAGCACAAGAAGTAGATTACTAGAGTACTTAATACTCCCCGCTTTCAATTTTTTGGTGTCCAGGTTTCCAGGTGTTTCCAGAATATTGTGACAATGCGGATTCGTTGCATGCTCCCATCTTCTGTCTGGGAGCCCTTGAACGTGTCACCGTCGGTAATGCTACTGATGAGCTAGGCAGTGAGGCAACAACATAGCAAGGGGATGGTGCAAAAGTGTCAAGTGCTTTTATTAAAACAGTAATCAAAACAAAGTGTTCAAATTAAAGTGCAGTCATTCAAAAATAGTCAATAAATAAATAATCCATAAAAATGAGTGTTATTGTGGAGGTTAAAATTAAATAGAACAAATCTTCTAAAAATAACGAGGTTAAAATAATGCAGGAAGCAATCCTTTAAAACAACAAAGCCCGGTGTCTTCTTTCCTGTGGCAACTCCCCTACTCCTCCCATCTGGGCTTCTCAACAGTGGAGTCGCCCTACCTGCTGCTGGCCTTCTGTCCATTCTCCTGCTGGTTGGTCGCCTTACCGATCCCTGGCTCCGGTAGGCTCTATGAACAGCGACTTGGGATTCCCCAACGACCAAGGCTCTCACGCTGGGGACACCACGTCCCAAGTCCCGACTCCTGCTGCCTTCCGCAGCAATCACATCCGTCCTTCATAAAAACAAACTCTGCGGGAGCGACCACAACTACTACTCCCCAAGTGTCGGTCAAACACCCAGGCTTCCTACACAGCTGCATGCGAGCCTTCACTCGCTCGCTCGCTTTCCTGCACCAGCTCTCTCCCTCTCTATCCTCTGCTTCCTGCTTTCTCCTGCAAACCTCCATTTATCTCTTTCTCCTTCATTTCTCTTTCCTTTCTTTAGCCGACTCGCTCTTCTATGTATCAAGAGGGCATGGCAGCTGTGGCAAATCAGCAGCCCCAGGAACAATCACGGATGTGGACAGTCTTCCACCTGTGCACTTATGTGAGAAACGTCCACACCGCGAATCGCTCTGAGAACCACTTCAGCCACACTACTCTGCCCCCTCGCTAAGCCGCGAGCACGGTGATTATTTATTTAAAAGTGTCCCTTTTGTCGTGCACTGTGGACCTACCACACCACAAATATACAGTATTAGGTGGTAGAGATGCTTCATAATAGTTTTAGAATTTTGGGTTCCAAACTCAGGTCTATCAGTTTGGAGTCTAAACATTTTCTGTTGTCTGTGTGAGTTCTCCAAGATCTGTACTATCCTCCTGTATAGCATGGATTGGCTATCAACTCAGAAATGGCCTGTATGATTCAGTATGAGTGGGTGCTCGGGGGAACATTGTAAAAGACTGATAATGACAAGGGTTTGCTTCTATTTATTCCCTATTCCTTCTAGAATAGGCATTGGCCCCTAACAACCAATTAATAGAATTAGCACCATTAAAAAATAAATGCATACACACAGATTTATACTCTATATAAATACACCCTAAAAGTCATCAATTATTTACATTTGGTATTCTACACAAACCTTTTTTATATTTAAAATAATATTTGTAATGTACTGCTGATTTCATCTTAACCTTAATATACAGTACATGTATGAAGGTTTTCTGCTATTCATTTGCTCCTGGTGGTATAGAATTGCTTACTTAGATACTGTATCTAAGACCATTTTAGTATGTTTAGATTATTTATTCATGCTTAGATTTTTTTTACAGTTATTTATTTTTGTCTTGAATTTGTTAAAATCATCCATATTAGTATCATGCATGTTTTGGAGTTTTCTGTTGTGGCTGTACAGATGTCAATTTATGATTTAGCAGTCACCATCTTACTTAAGGGAGGAATTTCGGTTTCAAGTTTAAACCGTAATAAAAGACTCATATTTGTTCAAGAATAACTAATTAAACATTTAGGAAAATAATGTTGTTGATTGGGTGGCACGGTGGCGCAGCTGCCTCACAGTTAGGAGACCCGGGTTCGCTTCCCAGGTCCTCCCTGCGTGGAGTTTGCATGTTCTCCCCGTGTCTGCGTGGGTTTCCTCCCACAGTCCAAAGACATGCAGGTTAGGTGCATTGGCAATTCTAAATTGTCCCTAGCGGGTGTGTGTGCCCTGCGGTGGCCTGGCACCCTGCCCGGGGTTTGTTTCTTGCCTTGCGCCCTGTGTTGGCTCCAGCAGACCCCCATGACCCTGTAGGATATAGTGGGTTGGTTAATGGATGGATGGATGGATGTTATTGATTTCTAATTTTTCATAACTATGATTCTAGCCCAAATCACTTGCTTTCTTGATCCTAAATGCTAATAGTTTTTGTTTCTGGTTTACATTTCCAATCTCTATCACTTGAAACTTCTTAGCTAACAACACATATTTTTTGTGGAAAGACATGATGTTCAGGCCGCACAAAATGATTGAGTCAGATGTAAATAAAACAAACTAAAATTGAAGTGACTTGAGAGATACTTTTGATAGTCTACAAATTCAAGTTAATGAATTATTAATGATTTAATTCCTGTTGCTCAGCATTTGTAGCTGTGTCTGATTGAATCTCAAAGGTTCCTTTGTCAGCATCAATTTATTTTCAGATTTTCACAGAAACATCTTATAAGCTGACTCAACCTGTAATGAAAAGTGTCTACGTTTTATGATGTTTCATAAAATGGCTATTCATAATAACAGAGATTCTATTGGTGAATTAACTGGTCTGAGCTCTACAATTAGCAACCTGTTTAACACTTTGAATGTGAGGTATGACTTAACTTGTATGTCTTTGAGCCTGTTGAGATAATTCATACCTCAGCCAGCATTATGGTGATCTCTGTTGCCGCATCTCAGTTAATGCCATCTAGTGGATAGCCATAGATTTTTGTTTTTGGCTGGCAACAGCATCTGGAAAATAGTGTTACAAATATATTGTAGCGACCCGTGGAGGAGTCTTTAAAGATTTCGAGCCGAACTCTGCCGTGCACCTCTCCGAAGCTGTCGGCTAGCGGATTGCCAGCGTTATGCACGCAACTGCACCCAGCTCTTTAAGAAAGAGAACACTCGTGCCCCATACACCGCACGACTCCGAGTGTCTCGGTAGTTTGCTTAGATTAAATCTTAGCAATAAAACAGCTCTGTCCTGTTGTATCTTTTTATTACAGAAGATAGTCAGAAACAAAAGCTCAACATTATTGCTCGGCCATTGCCAAGGTCACGCACGAAGACACATTTCAATAAATTGGTACTTTTTGCAAATAAATAACCCCCGGACAGCGATGACCCAAACCCACCCAACCAATTAAATACAGACACACCATTATTTACAACACAATTGACAATACGTAAATTTCGACATACAATAAGCTTTTTATAAATTACCTATAAATTCCCCACAAACTATTTACATAAATTACCCATCCTCTTACCATCCTAAGAGGGTTAGTGTCCCCACAACCCTACTCATCACAGATAAAATCACGTAAATGTCCTGGCCGTCGACGGATACGCTTTGTCCTGCCGGATGTGCCATCACTTGTGTCGGGCTCAGTCCTGTCAATGTCTGACTCGGTGCCGGGGGTGGAGGTTGGAGAACCGCTTGTATTTTCGAGTTGTTGTTGTTCTGGGGCCAGTGGGTGGTATGGTGCTAAACGGTCCTTGTGCAGCACCACCCGTCTGCCTCGTCCAGGCATTCGGACTCGGAAAACTACCTCCGATATTTTGTCCAATATTTCTCCCGGTCCTTGCCAATGGTGGGCTAGTTTTGGGGACAATCCCGTTCCCGTGCGGGCAAAATACCCACACTTTGTCCCCTGGCTTCAGCGTCGGGCCATGAGCCCGTGAGTCGTAAGCCCGTTTTTGGCGCGCTCCAGCTCCCTCCAGGGCCTCCCTGGCCAGTCGATGAACGGTGTCCAGCCGCTCTTTTAGCCGTCTAAAATAATCCATTTCGGGCCCACCAATAATCTCAGGCTCAGGGGTGAGCCAAACACTAATTCCACCGGCGTCGAAGTTCCCTTCCAAACATCAGCCCCGCTGGCGTGCATTGGCTCGACTCCTGCACTGCTGTCCGATATGCCCATAGGACCAAAGGCAAATGTTGGTCCCAGTCCCGCTGGTGTTGACTGGTCAGGATTGCCAGTTGAGTGGCCAGGGTGCGATTAAATCGCTCGACCAATCCATCACTTTGCGGGTGAAGGGGGGTGGTCCGGGTCTTTTTCACCCCCAGTCGCTGACACACCTCCCTGAACAAACGGCTCTCGAAGTTCCGCCCTGATCGCTGTGGAGCTCGTCCGAACTCCAAATCGAGTGAACATTTCATCCACGAGTTTTTGAGCAGCTGTGGAGGCACTCTGATCCGGAACTGCATACGCCTCTGGCCATTTGGTAAAGTAGTCCATTGCTACCAAAGCATAGCGATTTCCGGCTTCCGTTACAGGAAAAGGACCCAGTATGTCCACTCCAATTCTCTCCATGGGTGCCCCGACCAGGTATTGTTGCAATGGCGCGTGAGAACGTTGACCAGGTCCCTTTTGCGCAGTGCAGACGTCACAGCAGTGGACGTGTAGCTCTGCGTCTTGCCGACACCCGGGCCAATAAAACCGCTGCCGTAGTCGGCGCACTGTCTTAGCGTTCCCGTAGTGTCCGGATCCAGCCGCTCCGTGGACCCATCGGAGGACCTCGGCGCGCAAAGCCTGGGGAACCAGTAGTTGTAGTCGGTCAATTCCTCCCCCGGGTGCTTGCCACCGCCTGTAGATTATGCCATCGTGCAACTCCAAGTTGCCCACTGAGAGTGGAGTATTTTGAGTTCAGGCCCCTGTGACGACACGGTTTGCCAGTCGGGACGTTCTTGTGTCTCCAACCAGCCCTTTACCTTTTCTAGTGCTTGGTCGTTCGCCTGTAACTGCCTCAATTGGTCAATAGTGACGGCTCCCCTACTCCAACAGTGTCATCTATCCTTGCGGATGCTGACGATGGCCCCAGCCCCTTTCTTCCTGTCGGCGGCAATATCGACATTCATTGCTGAGGCATGGACGCCTGGAGAGGGCATCAGCGTTGGCATGCTGCCGTCCCGGTCGGTGCTGTATCTCAAAGTCATATTCCTGTAGAATCTCCATCCACCTTGCCACCTGGCCCTCTGGTTGCCGGAAATTCAACATCCAGGTGAGGCTAGCATGGTCAGTCCGCAGCGTGAACCTAGTGCCCAATAGGTAGGGCCGAAAGTGCCGTACCGCTAGGATCACTGCCAACAGTTCCCGCCGAGTGACACAGTAATTCCTCTCCGGTCGACTGAGGCTGCAGCTGTAATAAGCTATCACTCTTTCTCCAGCCTCCCCCTTCTGTGAGAGCACGGCCCCAATCCCCACATTGCTAGCGTCAGTGTCCACCACAAAAGGTTGGTTGGGGTCAGGGTACGCCAGGACAGGCGCTGACGAGGGCAGCCTTTAATTGTTGGAAGGCGGCTGTGCAGTCCTCCGTCCACCCAAACTGTTGGCCCTTACTCGTTAGTCGGTGCAAAGGGCTGGCAATGGTTGCAAAGTTTTTTACGAACCTTCGGTAGTAGGAGGCTAAACCCAAAAAGCTCCGCAGCTCAGTGATATTGGCTGGTGGGGGCCAGTTGCTCACGGCAGTCACCTTCGCTGGGTCTGTAGCCACCCCACTCTCGCTGATTACGTGCCCTAGAAACTGGGTCTGTCGGGCGAGAAGATTGCATTTCTCAGGGTTCAACCGCAACCCGGCGCTACGAATGGCGGTCAGGACCTCCCTTAAATTGTGCACCGCCTGGTCAAAGTCTCTGGCATGAATCAGCAGATCATCTAAATAGACCACACAACGGGTTCGGGGAATGTCTTTTAGGACCCGCTCCATTAGTCTTTCAAAAGTGGCCGGCGCATTACAAAGTCCAAACGGCATTACCTTAAACTGCCACAGCCCTTGTCCGATGGTGAATGCAGTTTTGGGTCGGTCCTCTGCTGCCAGTTCTACCTGCCAATATCCACTGCGCAAGTCAAAGTGCTGAACCAACGGGATCCAGCCACATAGTCCAATGCATCATCGATGCGAGGCAATGGGTAAGAGTCTTTTCGAGTGACTGCATTTAATTTACGAAAGTCCACACAAGGGCGCCAACCCCGTTTTCTTCCGCACCATGACCATGGGTGCGGCCCAGGGACTGTCCGAAGGCTCAATGATGTCGTTGGTTACCATCTCGCGAATCAATTCTTCGGCAGCTTGGCGTTTTGCAAGAGGCAATCGGTGGGGGCGCAACCGAATGGGGGCGGCGTGGCCAGTGTCAATGTGGTGTTTGACTAACGAGGTTCTGGTGCAGTCCTCTTCTCGAGCCGCAAAAATGTCCACAAAGTCGTTCAGTACTTTCTGGAGTTGCTCCTGCTGTGGCGTGCTCAGATGTTCACCACTTCGATGGCCCAATTCCTCCACAGCGCAACCGTCTCAGCGGATGGGTGGTCGTGTGAGGAAAACCGTTGGGGAGCACTGGTCTGAGCTGCAATACTCTCCTGGGGTCCTCTTCAGTCCCTGCATCTTCCGAACAACGGTCGGGAGCCGGTGAGCCGTGGTGTCCAGGCAAATCCAAGCTAACAGCCCTTCCAGGACGATTCCAGCCCGATTGGAGCGACACAGTCTCATTACCTACGCAGAGGATGGCCCTGGACACATCAACACATGCTCCCCAGTGGGCCAACAAGTCTAACCCAATTATGCATTTGTCTTTAATGTCCATGAGCCAGAATTCGTGGCTGGTCTGGCTCGTCCCTACTACTACAGTCAATAGTTTCTTTCCGGGCATTTTTGTCCGTTCACCCGTAACGCGCGCAGTTCGATGTTAGAAGGAGTCCAGTCTTTTGGAAGAGGACCAGCTGTTTCAGGCAACACTCCTCTCTGTAATAGACAAATAGTGGACCCCGTGTCCACTAAGGCACTGCATGGCCGTCCGTCTATAATGCAGTCTAGGTACAGTCCACCTGAAAACCCACAGCGCCCCACTTTAGGGCAGTCATTGCGGAGGGATGCTGAAAAATGGAGCGAGGGTCCCCTCACGGCCTCACCCGAGTCGTTTCCAAGGTGATGTTGTACGCAGGCAGGGGACTTGGAGCAGGGCAGTCCCTGGCAAAATGCCCTGGTTCTCCGCGCGGAAACAGCGGTCCGATCTTTGTCTCTGTCGGGGATTGATGATGGCTGGGCGCGACTGACCTCCACACCCTCAGGCTGGTCCCTTTCTACCACTCGCTCAACTGCTCTCGTAGCCGCTTGGGCGTGATGATTGACGTGCCGGAGACCCAAGCTGTAGTACCTCTTCAGCCCGTTCAGCCTCCCGTAGTGCCTCACTCAAATGTCTGGGCGACAACAGACAGACATGCTGACGGAGACGCTCTGGTGTAAGGCCCCGCAGGAAAGCATGAAGACTGAGTTCTTCCCTTGCTGCTGTCGAGAAAGTAGGGTAACCTTTCCGTGCATAGACCCTGATGTCAGCTGCAAATGCTCCCACACTCTCACCTTCACGCCGACGTCGGTTAGTCAGCTCCTCCCTGCTGTGTTCCGCTGAGGTTCTCTGTCCAAAGCGACGGGTGAGAGCATCGGTGAGGGCCTGAAGATCACGACACTCCTCAGGCGGCAGGTCGATGAGTACCTGAAGTGCGGGACCCTCCAAGGCAAGGGCCAAGTGTGTTGCAGCTTCCTCGCAGCTCCAACCATTGTGAAGAGCAGCCAGATCCACTTGTGCAAGGTATGGCTCCAGGGGCGTCAACCCGCTGTATCGTGGCAGCTTAGCGGGTGACCGTGTGGGGAGGACCGGCCGACTGGTGATTTGGGGTGTCGTTGCGGCAGCTACAGGTTCATTCGGCCGTGCCTAGAAGATCGCAACACTGTCCGGGGAATACTGGCACCCTCAGGCCAGTTTGTCCTTTTTCTCCGTGCAGTTCTGCTGATCAGGCGCTCCAACATAACGCTATTTTCCGAGATGGCACGCTCTATTTCTTCAAGACTCTGTTCCATGACGGCGTCTTCTAAACAGCCTGGTCTCCCACTTCTGACACCAATGTAGCGACCCATGGAGGAGTCTTTAAAGATTTCGAGCCGAACTCTGCCGTGCACCTCTCCGAAGCTGTCGGCTAGCGGATTGCCAGCGTATGCACGCAACTGCACCCAGCTCTTTAAGAAAGAGAACACTCGTGCCCCATACACGCGACTCCGAGTGTCTCGGTAGTTTGCTTAGATTAAATCTTAGCAATAAAACAGCTCTGTCCTGTTGTATCTTTTTATTACAGAAGATAGTCAGAAACAAAAGCTCAACATTATTGCTCGGCCATTGCCAAGGTCACGCACGAAGACACATTTCAATAAATTGGTACTTTTTGCAAATAAATAACCCCCGGACGGCGATGACCCAAACCCACCCAAAAAATTTAATACAGACACACCATTATTTACAACACAATTGACAATACGTAAATTTCGACATACAATAAGCTTTTTATAAATTACCCATAAATTCCCCACAAACTATTTACATAAATTACCCATGAGGCGTCACTCCGCCAGCGCTTGCTGCCAGGTTGTTACAATATAGTCCATAGTTATGTCATTCTGTAAAAGGCATAAAGCTAAATTTATTACGAGATGAATATTTTGATGATAAAGACAGTGCCCAAGATAGTGACAAAAAGTTGGATGATGTGGACCAGGTAGGCTCTGGCATTGATGCAGATAGTGAGGCAACTAAGACCTTTGAACTCCCAGTTGTGAATGCTAACAATGATAGCGGTTCTGATTTCATTCTCAAATCATACACTCTCTTATTACTACTCAAAATTGACCAGCTGAGGTTTTGATTGCCTCAAAAGAGTTCAAACTTTAGAACAGAACTACATGGACACTCTGACACCTACTGAGCACAACCAGTCACCAACTACAAAATGTGCTTTGTACAGCAAGTGTGGACAGCACAACGAAATGCGTTATATATGTGGCACATATGCCTGTACTCTGCATGGTGCCATTCTTGAAGGACCCTCATTGAAAAGTTTTTTTTTTTCATTGGATTTGTTTAAAGTTTTACAGTTCTGAAAGAATTACTCTTGATAATAAAACTGTTGCTTTCCAATGCAGTCTTTGTCATGTTTCAACCAGGGTACCTCTCAACGTAGGGGTTCAAGATATTGTTTCATGTATTTGTTTATTAATTTATGCTATATAATTTTATGTTAATTTTGTTTTCCTTGATTATGTGCTGTCACAAGAATGGACAAGAGACATAAACAGGTTTGGGCAGCCACCCGTGTATTACACCCTAGCTGCAAAAAGGGTTCAATTTTGAAGAGCTGTGTCTGGTTCAAAGTCCAAAACAGAACTGAAGACATGTGACAAAGATGGGGGCTTTAAAGGTCTGGTCCAGAAGTGATATCATTGGGACAGGAAGTGACATCATCACAGATGCTGGAAGTGACATCATCACGGGCTCCTGGTGGGGGGGCAGAAGTGACATCATCAGGACAGGAAGTGACATGGAATTTCCCTTGAATGGTCTGAGCACCTCGCTACCACCTGGTCAGGCATGGAATTCTCACTACACACTGCACTACACAATTAAAAGGTTGGACCACCTGCCAACCACCACCAGGAACTATCTTCTGCCCTATAAATACTGAGGGTCATAGTGTAAAGTAATCATAGTGTGTACTGGAAATAAAAAAAATCTAAGCGTTCTATGAGTTTTTAAAATTTAAAACTCTGAAGGCCCAAGGATAAAAACTATGTGAAAATCTTTTTTTTCTACTTTTAAACCCTTGTACCACCTGCTGGAGTGCAGTAGTGTGAACAATGAGTGGCCAGGATGAGAAGGGTCATTAATGATTTTCCTGGTTCTGCAGAGGCATTGCGCACTGGAGATATCTTCCAGCAGCCATTGACTTTCTCTGCCGTGGATATTACCCTTACAAGAATGTACTCATTACGTAATTAGTAAAGTCTGTAACTGCATTTTACCTGAGAACTTGTTACAGCGCTCTGTGCCTGCTCTCAGTGAAGAATGCCATACAAAGATAAACTGAAGTAAGATAATGATATGGGCATTATAAATATAGTCACAAAACAAATAATGATGTATGTTGAGATTTTAATGGTAGAAAACATTTCACCTGATAGTTGCTCCCAAAGTATTTTTAGGATACCCATGGTTCACTCAGCATAATCCCACATTCAATCATTATAGGAAGTCAAAAATATATATATACTCGGGAACTCCACCTCGCTTCACTCGCCATCTGGAAATACAATTTAAAGAGATTGTATTTTTCATGGAAATTGTTACATATGCATTATGTTCACTTTTACTTTAAAACTTCAGTAAAAACAATATTTGGAATTAACTTTTCTGATATAATTTTTTATGGTCTTCCACTGTTAAATTTTCGTCTGCTGTTATCTTTTTCTTTACCTCTGATTTGTCTGTTTCTTCTGGAAGTCCAGATTGCTGCATCGTTAAATCTTCTGCTTCTAACATTTCTTTGATGATGGAAAGAGCCGTTTGTTTATTCGACTTTTCTGATAATTTTCCTTTAAATGCTTCCCATAATTGTAAAGCATCAACTTCAACCATCATAATTAAGTACATGAAGAAGTATCTTAATTTGTCAGGCATTATTACAGAAGTGGCATCAGACATCTTTTCAAACTTATAGTCGTCCGATTTACATAATCCAGCTGCTCGTGTCGCTTCTTGAAAGGTACCATACGTAGTTCCATCTATAGTTAGAACATCTTTATAAAACGTTGCTCCTTTCGATTCACATAACAACAATTTTAAATCAAACCGTTTGATATCTTTTGGTGGTACAATATTAATCAAGCAACACTTTTGCAATTAATTTTTCTTGGATGCCACACTCTTTTTTGTTTCTACCATGTGTAATGTTGAGGAATTTACACATACGTATATGCTTTTGCAATTTACAGTGGAACCTCGGTTCACGAACGTCTCGGAACACATACAAATCAGTTCACGACCAAAATTTCGCCAAACTTTTGCATCTGTTCACGACCACACACTCGGTATACGAACAAGCCAGTTTCCCTTTCAGTTTGTGCAAGCCGATGATTTCCGCAAGTGTTCAGTCTCTCCCTGTGTGCAGCGCGAGAGAGACACACACACACATGCGAGAGAGAGGGATGGCTGGACGCATAAGGCCAAGAAGACAGTTAAAGAGTGCACCGGGCTTGCTTTTAAAGAGATAGATCTGAGCATTGTTTTAACCTCGTTGTATTTAATGAAGACTTTTTTCTATTGGATTTTAACCTCCTCTTCACTTCTGTTTACAGTGATAGGTTTGTAGCGTCCATTGTTGCAATGTTACTTTTCTTGGTGGTTTATTAAATTAAGGGTTTTTCAAATGTTCTTTTATTTCCCTGTGCTTAAAACTCATTAAAAAAAGTGTTTTTAGCAAAGGGTTTGTAGCGCTATAGCGCGAACTCTTGCAGTATTAGTTTTCTCTGTTGTTCAAGGTTTTCTCAGTGTTATTCAATGCTTTTACATTTAGTTTACTATTAGGCTGTGCCGGTATAATTAATTATATTTGTGCTTAAAAATCTTTAAAAAAACATATTTACATACAGTTCGTACGGTCTGGAACAGATTAATTGTATTTACATACAATCCTAAGAGGGAAATTACTTTGGTTCACCGAAGTTCTACTGTACGTCTGTTTTATTAAGTTCAAAATAAGCCAATAATTTTGTATTTCTATTTTTCCCTACCTCTAAACCTTCTGCTTCTTCGCCCTCTTTAAACTGAATCATATTCTGACCTGGCAAATGAATCGTTAATAATTTAACAGAATGACTTCAACCGTTCATTGGCAATTCCAATTCCAATTAAATGCCACCCACTCTCCATTGCACAGATCCAAATATGCTTGAACTTCGTCCTGAGATTGTACTTTCGTTAAAGTTACGCATACTATATTGTGCCCTTTATGAATGTAATTCTAGATGTACTTAATACTCATAACCAATGCACAATACTCGACATTAATATGAATCGTTTTAATCGAATCATTTGAGCAAATACGGGTGATATAGTACAATCATTGAATTATCAAGCATTACAATTTTACCATCTTTCTTTCCGTGGTAAGTTTGTTGTTTGTGACGATTATCTCTTCGGCGATAATCAGGAAAGCCAGCCTTAGTCATATCTGTTGTTTGAACAAAAGCTTTTGGAAATTTCTTTAAACACTTTTTTTATTTTGAGTCCCAACATACAGAATCTTTTTAATGAGGTCAGTGAGACATGTGTTTAATGACTTTGTACCATAATTCAGGATAGGTTTCTCTGTTTGGAATTTCAGCATAGACAAAGTGATCTACATCATCAGCAGTTAATAATTTATTTTGCAAAGTAACCAATAAATGCATTTGAGGCAAACCCCATTTTTGAAATTTGATCGTGTAAATGTATGCTCTGATTTGACCGAACACCGTTTGAGTTCATTTAATAAAAATAAGACTTTTCTTAAACGATCTATTGACGAAAGTGGGAATATCCAGAAGCATTGTTCTCAAGAATCTGTGGATTTCTGGCCATTGTGGATTACACGTCATCGTAATAAATAAATCTGGCCAACCGATAGTTCGGGATATTGCTAATGCATCATGATATAACTGTTGCAATGCTCTTGGACTACCTTGATGTACTGATGGTAATATTACTGCTTTACCCATTTTAAATTTGTTTGAACTATTGATATTTGGATTTTGAACGTGATCAATGAGACCTTGCATATATTCCTTGTAAGTTTTAGCTTCGACTTTAGATATGCATTAATAATGTAACTGAGCGGTTAGATGACCGTGTTCTTGTTTGAAAATGGTTGTAAGTAGGACTTGCCAACAACTAAGAGGCTAGATGAATTGCCAAGGTCATTGTCTCATGGGACTTGCTTCCAAAGGATGTAAGTATGATGTGACTTGACGGTGTCACGGGATGTGAAAGTGTCTTTATGAAGTATCTCTCTGACTCTCTGTCTCTCTTCTAATCTGTCTCTCTTCAAAAGATCATGTCTCATTGCATATATTTATATAGCCTCTCCAAATACATCTTTAATTAAGAAATCAAAGAAAATGTTTTCTTTGTTTTTGGCTGCATAACAAGTTTTCAATTAATGACTGTTGATTACAGTTTAAAATTGATGTTGATGCTTCAGATATTGGGATTAATATAGTGTTTTTTTATTTTGTAAAGTTACATTATTGTGCATTCTTTTCTCAAACATTAACCTCAGCAGAACAAAACTATAAAGTGGATCCCAGAGATATACTGTACCATTGTGTTTGTAAAAATATGTATTGTATGAAATGCTAATTGTTTTTTATTACTCTGTATTAATATTTAGTGTTATAAATCTTTGTGCACTTCTCATTTGTTTGTAATGGTCTAATGTCTGCCAAACATATCTGCTAATACAATATGACTTGTAGCAATGCAGTTGGGCTTAACATTTGTATGCCATTAATTTCTTTAGGTTTTTATTTTCACACATACTTTTTATTAATAAGGTTAAAGATTTATAGACCACATGTACAGCCCTTCCCCAATATGAACAATTCATTTGAGAGTAATTGCTTTGTCTGAATATCTATTGCATCTCCAAATAGAGAGAACAGAAGAGTTAAGTTGGTAGCACATTACATGACTACTATTTTTGGGGTCAAACTTGACACCTAAAACTGCAGACCTAGGCATCAGAGCATGTCAGATAACAAAGCTATAAATCGTTAGGCAGAGTTCCTGCACAGTTTCACATTTTCAAAGTATCACAAACTTGCCCCTTTTTCTGACAGCCAATAACATGCTGCCGGACAGAGTTAGTGCCATACAAATGCTTGACAGGTACAAAGAGTTCAGTAAAAATGAACCAAAAAAAAAAATAAGACAGAGGAGCCTCTGTACTGTTTGCAAGGTCCAAAACACCAACACAGACTGGTTAGTCTGAATTGTTTGATTTGTCATACTGTAAGACCGGCAATCACAAGGGTGAGCTCTGACTGCCTCTGACTTGCTGAGATTATATAAATGAAGCTTGCGGCTGAAAATCACTGAAAAAGTAATGTAACAGGGCCTTCACTTGCATTAAAACTTGCACTGGAAGAATAAGGGAACTGGTTTTTATTATATATGCTAACCATTAAAATCTACTTTTTATCTGAAGATGGCAAAAGAATTAAATGCATATCAATCCAGATAGGCCTTGTTTTTTGAGCAGGTTATAGCAATATTTGGAAAAGGGACTTTAAAGTAATATGAAACCATGTTGACAAATGTTTTAGTGTGGTAAGCTAAAAATGAATTTAGCAAAGTTCACCTAAAAATTAAAGAAACAGGATTTGTAACATCTCAACCTTGTTGGAATTGTTTCTACATTATGATTTAAATTTCGGATTGTCTGGATATCTGGGAATTCATACAAAAAAACTCTTAATTAAATGTTAAATTTGGTGTCATACTTTTTAATTCAAGGTGTTATAGAATATGCTTAGGCCTGTCTCAAATGTCACAGATCAAAATTGATTAATTGTTACCCAGCAGAATCCCTTCATCCATTACTAAGACCTTGTTTGCATGCATATATTGACGTTATTACTGATTCATCAGCTATAAAAAGATTACAATGGCATGTTAGTAGTCCTTGATCAATTTTTAATGGCATTACATATTGCTTTGTTACTTCCACTTAGATTTAATTATAAATCTGCCACTGTGGATACACTTAATCTGATATTATCATTCTAAATCTAATAGGCAATCATATTATTCATTACTACAATGTAATGAAAGCAGCTCAGTGTAAAAATATTCATATACATTACATTATTGAGCATTATTATTATTACAGTGTGATGGAGTACCTGTATGTTCAATCTTAGCATAGGAGAAACATGCTTTCATTACACACATTTAAAAGGATACATTGAACAAATTACAACTGTTGCTGCCTTACTGTTCCTCACTAGACTGGCTCAAGTGTCTCTCTATCAGGTGGCATGACTTGTCTACACGTCCATAGATCAAAACCTCAGTGCCATAAGCTAACTCTACTGCTCACCTCCTAAACTGTCCTGTCCCTTCCAAACTCAGGCTATACTACATTTGCTCAAATACACCTCCAAACTCTAAACTGAGTGATGATGAATAGGTTTAATGTTCCATCTTAGGGCTTCTAACATGGCAATCCTAGGAATTACTTCATGGCTCAGGAAGTAAGGGTCAAGAAGACACCTGAAACTGTCAGCCCCAGAACTCCTTTTAATGACCCCATAACCTGTTTATCGCTGAGTCCTAATGCACAGTTAAAAGAGAAAAATTCCATTTATTAAAATCAGGTTTTTATTATAAACAAAAAGACAAATTGGTAAACGATAATAAAGAAATTATCACTCAAAAAAACCAAAACAGAACTCTCTTAACAGCATCCAGCCCTCCTCAGTGGTCATTCAGAGGGGGGAAAAATGAAATTGGTGTTATTGAGAAGTACGATACGACCGCTAGGCTTCAAAAATGGAATGCAAAAAGAAATGGCAGAACTGTGAACCAAAGGACTCTGTGCTGCCAACCACTGACCATCCAGTCATGTACCAGCTGAAACCAGGATGTCCTTTATATTAATATTAGAGCTGGGAATCCCATTAATCAGCAATACAGAAACCTCATGAAAATTCAGATTGTATTAGAAGGATTGATGGAGGGAGAGTACCAGGGGAAGTGAAAAAGAAGCAAGGTCAAGTAATAGAAAATTATGAGGCAAGCACAGTAGGAAGAAACAAAGATAGGGAGATAGCAAGTAAAGGAGCAGTCAGGAGGATAGTCCCACATTTATAGCAAGGTACCAGAAGTGCTTGAAGAACAGAAGTAACAAAGAGGGTCAGGGGATAGCCCGATAGCAAAGTTCTTTCTGAGTTTAAGAATAGGAGTAGGAATTTAAATTGAATGAGCAACATACAGTTAGATTGAGTTCCAGGATAAAGTTGAGCATTAACACTAGAATTACCAAAGCCTACGAAAAAACTGGGAGATCCGGCCCACATTAAATCCCATCGCACCTCTCCGTCAGCATCTTTTGTCCTGTAAATGTGTTGATAAAGACAAGCAACAAGCAGACTGCTATTCCATCCCCCCACCACCGCAGAACGTGCACAAAGTTCTTCCAGCTCATGCCTTGATTATCTGGGAGTGAAGTGCTGGAATTTGGAGTGGAAATAATAGATTGTTATTTGGAACACATGCATTTAATTTCTACAATAATCTGTGTAAACACATTTTTAAAATAGAAATGTTTTTCATATTTTAGTAGTAAATTACAAAATGTTGGCATAAACTATATAATGTGTGAAGCCTGAAGTCCAAAGATCAAATAAATACTTTCATAAAAGGTTCAAGGATGATACAACAGTTTCTGTGGCGTAGCGGTAAGAATCTCAGTTTTAAATATCTTAATCACGATCACGCTCTACTACGCTCAGGGTGGTAGTATGTATCGTCATTGTATTTGGAGAGAATAAAAGTGAAAAAAAAGCTAACTTTTACAAGTACTAAAATTTACAATGGCTGTTACAAATGCAAATCAAATGTATGTTTGTATTGTATAATTATTAACAATAAGAGCAACTCACTGCTGAAAATGGTAAATATAGGAGACAGTCAGGATCAAACCGGGGGACCCTTGATTACAAGTCAGCAATTCTTACCGCCCTTGGTGACAACACAATAATAATCTTATTATGTAACCCAATGAATCATAAAAATGCAAATTAAGTTAAGGTATCCAGAATAAAATATCCTAATATAATCTGAAAATTCAATGAGTTCATAAAGTATAATAATTATCTTTAAATATTAATTCATGATTCCAGTTATTGGTTCTCATCAGCAAATTCAAACTATGCAATATCACCATTCAATCACTGAATGCTCCACGATAAGATTAGCTATGGAGATCTTTTTTAATGTCTTGGAAGCAAAGAGTGTACTCAGTCAATCAAATATGGACAATATTTTTGTGGAGTTTTAATGCAAGTTTTACTGTAAGCCCATTCCAGAGATGTACAGTATATACTCTGAATTAAATCAGTCTTAACAAATGCAGTCAAAGAGCACTGCAGTCATGTTGCTGTGTTCATTGTTTAAGTTTACTTTGCCACTGAATATTTTACTTTATAAAATGCATGCAAAATGGAGCTCCAAAATCCAACCCTCAAAACAGCTGTTGCTCCCCTGCATGTCCCAGCATCAAACAGCCTAAGGGATCTCTCCCAACATTCTGCCTATGCTCTATGTGTTATGTTTCAGTCAGGGTTCCATTCCTTGCTGATGTTCCTTTTCTTCATTTTTTCAAATTATTTTCTTTATGTTAAAATTGTTGTATGGTTATTATTTCTATAATTATGTAGTTTTTGTCATTAACGGTCACCATTTAGTTTCTAGATGTCTGTGTATCTTCTATTATGTTCCATGTTTTGTGGGTGTTTCCCCAAGAGGCGGGGCCATCTGCCCATCACTGTCAAGGAACCACCCTCAGCCCTATAAAGACTACCCACAGTCCCTTGTGGTACATTGTATACACTGGGTGTTGGTGAGTTCTAGTGATTATTGATTAAATCATTTGTTTATTCTTTGGACTCCAACTTACTGTATCTGCTGTTTTTTTACCTTTCCCTGGATGTGTGTTTTGGCACTTGGTTTACACTGGATTGCATATTTTTTGGAAGGCAACTCCTTCTGTGTTTTTGTGCTCTTCCAAGCTTCTGTGCTGTATAGCACTTTTGTGTGAAATAAATCTTTTGATTTTATAAAGATCCTTTATGTTTTTAGACCTGGGTTTATTTCCCGGGTCCTCCTCTGTATGGAGTTTGTATGTGTCTGCGTGGGTTTACTATGGGTGCTCTGGTTTACTCCCACAGTCCAAAGACATGCAGGTTAGGTGCATTGGCAATCCTAAATTGTCCCTTGTGTGTGCTTAGTGTGTGTATGTGTGTGCCCTGTGATAGGCTGGCACACTGCCCAGGATTTGTTCCTGCCTTGCGCCCTGTGTTGGCTGAGATTGGCTCCAGCAGACCCCCGTGACCCTGTGTTAGGATATAGCGGGTTGGAAAATGACTGACTTTACGTTTTTACAAGCCGATGGTTGATGGATCCTTCCACTTCTTGGGCTTTTTGTTCCTGGACTTATGCTATGGTACTCTCCAGGAGCCTCATGTATAAACGATATGTACGCACAAAAATGTTGTGTATGCCCGTTTCCACGCTCACATTGCGTTGTTAGATGATGATAACTGGCTTTTAAGTTGATTTCGATTTGCAACAGCTATCCTCTTGAACTGGCACCAGCTTTACAAAGGCAGACTTTGATGAATTGTGCTCTACCTGCTCCTTTGAAGGTTATGACAACTCTTGGGATTTTAGCTACTGGAGCTTTTCAACGTGAACTTGCTGACTAATCGGGTATTTCTCAGTCATCACTGAGTCACTCCATGCCAGCTGTATAGGATGGTATTATCCACTTGTCATTCAGATATATAACATTTTTTTACACTGCAGTTGAACTGGGAAACATCAAAGAGCAATTTGCATCAACGTCCAGTTTTCCAAATGTAACCGTAGAGGTCTGCTGCACGCACATTGCTATTGCAACAGCACTGGACAAGTTACATCAGCCAGGAATGAATCACCAAAACCATAAGCTGGCATTACATCCTCTATAGCTGGAGTGTCCATAAAAATGGCAGCTCTGCATAGTCGCAGGTGCTTTTTCCAACTAGTGTGGCAAAAGGCAAGAAGTTCTTTTAAGGATAAAGAGCAGAGAGTCGATCCGATGTATCACTTGGTGCCGAAGCTACACTGTAAAGGTGCCTTCAGAGAATGAATTAGCTTATGTAAATAGAAAGCATTTCCACTCTATTAATGTGCTGCTCTATAGTGCACAGAATGTATGTCGCATTGTGCCAACATGTAGCGTGCCGCATATATAATGAGGCACACAAGGGTAGCTTGCCCGTACCTGAAGAGATGAACCTACCAAAAAATCAACCAAATTTTGACAGCATTACAACTTCATTTGAATGTATTTAGCAGAATGTAAAAACAGGTAATCAGATTAAGCATTTATTTTTTAACCAATTTATTTGTGGTCAATATCACATAGTACAGATTTTATATTTCTTAGTTCGTTGGCCGAGGGTGATCCGGCTCATAAGATCCTCATAGTTGGGGACCCAAGTGCCTGTACCAGGCCATGGGGTTGCCCACGTAACACCTGGCTACAGCAGATGGAGGATCATTTCCGAAGCGTAGGACTAGACCACGCGTCTGCCTGGGGGGGTTGCCAACCGGGATCCCAAGTTGTTTTGCCATGTAGTGGGTGCGACAAACACACTGTACCAGTGCATGCTCCCCAACTTGACTTGAACTTGACTTTTGCCATTGTTGTTTCACAAAACACTGAACGTAAGTGGCTATTTATATTGATTTGCTTATTCAAAGAGGCATAATTCTGGGAGGAGTTGGAGTGGGTTACTTTTCACACTGACCGGGACTTATGTAACATAAGTGTGTGCAACTTGGCTTACGCACGGTTTCATGCATCTGAATTTTTTTGTGCGTAGGCACATTTCCACTTTTGTCTGAACGCCATGTCTTAGTGTGAACTCTATGTAAGCCGTTATGCATGAGGCCCCAGGTCATGACACTATGAGTTTTCCATTTGTCAGTTGTCAAGTGCCCATAGCATACTGTAGTTCTTCCAGGGCACTCCATAAGTCTGTGGGTCACACTGCCATTTCCCAGCTACATATTACTGTTTTTCTGGGTTTCTCTATAAATTTTACAGAGTCTATCTCCTGCTGTTTTTCACTCCTCGCCTTGTTTCTCCCTAGCAGCTTCTTACTAGCCTTGTAACCTGTCACAATTACCCTATGAAATATTTATACACAGTATAATTTTTATTCAGAAACACTTATACATCCATCCATCCATTTTCTAACCCGCTGAATCCGAACACAGTGTCACGGGGGTCCGCTGGAGCCAATCCCAGCCAACACAGGGCACAAGGCAGGAACCAATCCTGGGCAGGGTGCCAACGATATTCCAAAATATTTAGGTAATACAGACTTCTTATCTCCTTGCAACCATGAACTGGAACAAACAGGTTTAAGAATGGATAGCCGAGTAGAACAATCGTATCTATGGCAGGAATCCACAGGTAATTTTGGCTGATTATTGTTGTGGGTATGTGAATTATTTTTACTCAATGTCTAAAATTCAATTTGCAGTGTCTTAAGTCAATGCAAAATACATTTTATTTTCACAAACTAGGAGCATAATAATGAATGTCTGCAGATTAGCCAGCTTGCTCCTGTTCTCACAAGTGTACTGTATTGTATTTGAATGCCCTTTAAAACACTGTCAGCTACATTGATGCTGCATCCTCTACTAGAGGACAGTCATTTGCTCCTGGTGATCCCAACAGCAGGTGCTTTTCATCCTAGAGATCATTGGAAAAGAAAGAAAAAGGCTGCAGCCTAAACGTGCTCCTCTCTGTTGCATAAAATTAACAGCCTGAACAGATGGCAGCATTTTTGCAAAGACAGCCCCCTCTGGGAAATTTATACACTCCAGGCTTTCATTCTGCTTTTTTCTGAATGGGAGCTGCAGCCTGGCAGAGATGTATATCCCTCTATCTCAGTCAACACTTTGCTCTGTGTGAATGTAATGGAGGGAAGATTATGGGTGAGGTGCTCTGATTGGTCAGAATGCATGTTCTTAGGTTATTAATGGCATCGGTTGCCATGACATAAGCCAGTGAGAAACATCAGACTTCCTGAGGGACTTAAAGAAGCTCCTAATCATTCACATTTAACTGCAGCACACTGCATGAAAATTACCTCCCATAATCTGCTCGGCAACCGCGACACCCCAGAGAACAGCACAGACAGCTAGAGGGAAAGTGCATGAGAAAGACGAAACAGTGAGAGAGTGAGAAGAGTGCCAAAGAGAACAAATAAAAGAGTGAGAGACAGAAAGATGGAGAAAGAGAGAGAGAGAGAGAGAGCTCCCGAGTGGGGGAAATGAAAACGCTGATGATTCATTCATCGTTTTAGGTTCTCATTAAGAACAGCATGAGGTAGTAAGAACCTTATGTTATATATTAAGCCACCCAGATAAAAGCTATAATTTTAGCATATTATTGGGTTCTTAATTAAAATGAGCACTGAGGTGTCACAGCTCCAGAGTTCAAACCCATGTTTGGTTATTGTTTTTGTAGAATTTGAACATTCTCCCAATGCCTGCTTTGGTTTTTCCTTAAAGCACTCTGGTTTTCCAAATGTGTGTGTTCAGATTATTGGTGATACTAAAAATTCCCCCTTATGACCCTAAAAAAATTGACCTTGCAATGGAGTGTTGCTCCATCCAGTGGTTTGTCTGTCTGATGCTACTGAGATGGGTGCCTACCTGACATGACCCCGAATTGACCTTGCAATGGAGTGTTGCTCCATCCAGTGGTTTGTCTGTCTGATGCTACTGAGATGGGTGCCTACCTGACATGACCCCGAAATGAATTACATAACTTGACAAAGTTAAATATTATTCCTTCATCTGTCTCGTTTCAGAATGTTTTCATTGTCACAGAGGGTCATAGGAGGCTGGAGACCTTTCATGCAGCATTAGATGCCAGGTAGAAACCAACCCCAGATGGCATCCCAATCCATTACCGGCCATATTCATACACACACGCACACACCTAAACTCACTTAAACAGAGCCCATTAAAATTAATGACAGTCATCCTAACCTGGACCATAGCAGAACATAATGACTCCATGTTTGGATTTGGTATGGATCTGAACCCAGGCTGTATGTCTTTGAGGCATCAGTGCTAGTTAATGTGCATCCACATGTTCTTGATTTTTTATATATATATTCTGCAAGTTTAGTTTAGTTTTTCTTACTTGTGGTCATTCAGAAGAATTGACTCCATTGTGATGCTATAACATGATGTGCCTTATGTTCAGTCATCCATGTTTAGATTTTGGATTTGAACCCAGGCCTTAGGTCTGTGAGGCATCAGTGCTACTTAATGTGCCTCCACATCATCTTGGATTTGTTTTACATTCTGCAAGTTTAGTCTTCCTTTCTTAAATATGGTCATTGGGGAATAATTTACTCCATTGTGATGCTATAACATGATGAGCCTTGTGTTCAGTCATCCATTCTATAATCTGTTTTGTTGAGATGCCACTAATGGAGCAGCTTTGTGCTTATGTCAGACTGTGTTGTATCTTATTCCTGTTGAAACCTACTTTGCCTTGGGTGCTTTTTCCTTATAGTTAGATAATTTGTTACTCATTGCATCATGAAGGTTTTATGTCTGCGACTACCAATTCAGTGGAGATTCAATAAAGAATAAACCTTTGAATAACTTCCTAGAAGCTATTTTGAACCTTAATTGACATAAGTGTATCTCGCAAATGATTTTAAATGGTCAGAATATGCAGTGGCTCTCATCAACAATGAAATTTAAATTTCCAAGTGTATTATCATGAGTTGCCAGCAATTTAAAGTTTGGACCAGGGCTGTCTCAAGGGATGAACGAGCTGAATGAGTATCATCCTTGTTGCAGGATTATTGTATGGACTAGTGGCGGTTTGAAGTAGTTATGAGCTAATGAAATAAGTACTATGGCCAACAGGGGGCACACCAGTCACCCAAGCCTGACACATACAGATGTCAGGTACGAGCCTCTGCAACATGCAGGCTTTTATTCAGTGGGGAACGCTACCCAAATCGTTGCCCCTCAGTTTAGCACCAAGCAACAGTACAAAAGCACTCGTCACAACAATAAAGAACACTCACTTTTTTTTTCTCCTTCTCTTTGTCTTTCCACATCCAGTGCTCCTCCAGTAAGCATTGTCCCTCATCCTCCTGACTATGGCTTCCAGAGTAGAGTCTGCTGGTTCCTTTTATGTGATCCCTGGAAGTACTTCTGGTGTAACAAAGGCTTGGCCCAGGAGCACTTCTGGGTAAGGCTGGAGCCCCATGAAGTAAGGTTCTCCAGTCCCTGCAGCACTCCCTGACGAGACCCACAACACCCAACAGGGCTGAGTTACAGAAATCCAATTTCCATGATGCCCTGTGGGAAACCGTAGTACTGCCGCAACCTGTGGGGGCTGCCATCTAGTATTCTGGGGTAGGCAGTGCCCTGTGTCTGTCCACTCCCCCTTTCCTTCCGTTATGGTGGTGTCCTGGCTGGAAGAGAGCCCTGTCCGTCCATCACAGTACCTTCGAGTGTATCACTAGCTTTCTTGTCATTATGATCTCCGACTGTGTCCTTTTCTTATTCTCGTCTGGTTTTCACAATGAATCTTTCAAAACACCCTTTTAGTGCCACATTTGCATCCTCTCTCCTCTTTTTGTTTTCTCACCCCACTGTAAAGATTTATCCCAATGTCTCCTTGTGGTCCGATTTTTACACAGGCTAAAATTTTTTCCAAACGTGTTTAGTTGTGCTACATTCCATAAGAACTTTTAACTTACATCTCATGATATTATTAGTAGGGGATGTATGCGCCTCTAGTTTTGAATATTTCATTTTCTATCTCATAATTTTGGGTTTCTTTGTGAGTAAAAGTAGTTGTTTCTTGTGAGTTCAGCCACTATGAAAATACTCACACTGTTCCAGTGTGGTGCTGAGGTGTCACCCACTGCACTTAGGTTCCAGTCCAGGTGGTTCGTTGTGTGGTGGGTGCAACAACATACTATCTAGTGCATGTTCACAACCTCCTTCACCTTTGTCTGTAACTTTTTATAAAATATATTTGCATGTTTGCATTGTGAAATATAAAGAAATACAAAGAAGAAGGCTCATGGTTCCAGATAATACCCAGTTTAATGTTCAGTTTGAAAAAAATGAGAAAACTGCAAGAAAATAATAGGTGAACCAGATTCAAGCTGTAGAGTGCAGCTTCTCAGGCTCTCACAAGGCTTCTTTCCGAAGAGTTATGTCTTCTATGGAGGCAGATTCCAGCATGAACAGCGACTTCCAGTTTGTTTAGAGTAGTGTTTCTTAAACTATGGGTCGGATTGTGTGATGTCTGAATTACAATAATACTAAATGACAAAGGGTTGCAAATGGTCAACGATTGGTGGCGATTCACCAAGGGCCAAGACCCCCCACTAGATGTCAGTCATCAGTGATTCTGTGGGATAGATAACGGTCAAAAGTGATTATCCAAAAACTGGTCAATGATTGGGTGCAGTTCCACAAGGGAGATGAATCCTCTGAATGGCAGTCCATGGTGATTGCGGGTCACAAAGACATGCAAAAGACAAAACTGATTTGCAAGAAGGAAAGTTTAAGAACCACTGGTCTAGAGGCTTTATAATGGAGGATGTGGAAGGGGAGAGACCAATGATGTTGGAATCAGAAATTACATCACTTGTCTTCTGGGGTGTTTCTCTTCCATTCAAAAGAAAATTAAAATTGTGTTAGTGGCAGAAAACATTCATTCATCCATCCATTATCCAACCTGCTATACCCTAACTACAGCGTCATGGGGGTCTGCTGGAGCCAATCCCAGCCAACACAGGACACATGGCAGGAAACAAATCCCGGTCAGGGCATCAGCCCAACGCAGGGCAAAAAACATCCACCTATTTTTAGACAAAGACACACCTGTAAGGCATCCCCAACACTTGTGTGTGACTGTATTTACATTTTTTTTGTGTGAAGACAGATTGTGGTGTTTGGTGGGGTTGGTTGGTAAAGCACCAAGCCTGGGTGGACATCCTCCTGAACCTGAGTGCCTCCTCTCACTTCTTTGAGATGATTCTGGATGGGAATACACGGGGACAAGGCCAGCAATGAACATTAGAACAATTGTGACAAGAATAGATCATTTTGCTTGTCCATACTATTCAACTAGATACTACAATATAATTAGAACATTAGAACAGTTGTGATGAGAATGTCCCAATTAGGAGAGAAAACCGCACTCTGGCAGTTCATGCTGTGAACTGCAATGCCAATGCAGGAATGCAGAGGCTACCAGAGGGCAGGATGCTCATTATAAGTGTTAGGTGTCTTTATAGAGTAAAAAGTAGGGGCACAAAAATGGAGAATATGCAGTTGCAGGTTGAGTAAAACATTCCTACAAATGGTGATAGGTCGAAACTATAGAATGAATAAGACCATAGAGAGACAAATAGGGGACAGGACAGGGTCCCAAGTGATTAGATGTGACACCTTGAACCATTCCAAATATAGGGACTGGCAGAAGGCCAGTCATTTTTCTCTAGTATATTAGGTGGCAGCTGTTCTTAAGTGAAAGGTGTAGGACATTATAATTTATGTAAGGCCGCCATGTGGATTGGTATCCTTGTTCTGGTGCAAAGAAGTGCTTAAACAATTCGCAATCAGAGAAGACACAACAGCAGTGAAAATGCAAGAACACACTACTTCTCTGATATATGCCTTGTCTGGGAGCATGCGCTGATAGCGCATTGCCGCACACACCTAGGTGATATAACAATGCCACTAGAATTTGTTTTCACTGGTTTATCCCTTAATTGACCCTCCAGATCTGTTTCATAGCAGACACTCTTTGAAAAAAAAAACACTTTGTGCTGTAGGGTTTGAGAGATTAGCAGTTCTTTCATGGGAGACATGATTATTTGCACAGCACGGTAATTGTTAGCAAATTGTAGTGACATTAGTTATAAATTTACTACAAATCAGACTACTATTACCTTTTAAGTAAAAGATAGTAAGCTTAATAAACAACATTTATTTCTATGGCACTTTTTCATATAAAAAATGTAGCTCAAAGTGTTTCACAAATCGTCAAGGAAAAAGTTGCAAAAAGAGAAAAACAGTTTTGAAATAAGTGAGAATAAGAATGAATTACCAAAAACAGTAAATGAGAATAAATCAAAACACTCTTACATAACTCAGATATACAAGTAATACATACAATAAAGTCCAAAACAGGAAAAACCTGGTACTTCTACTCAGTTTGTCAAATATCAAGTGCTCCAGTAGTCTGAATCTTTAAATTCAAACGAGGTACAAGAAATGCAGTTTTGAGTTCTTTGCTTAATTAGATACATATTAAACAATCCCAAGTGTCAGTAGCTGAGTACCAGCCGTTCCATCAGCACATCAAGTGTTATTACTGTACTGTGAGTTCCAGCAACACTGTTCACACATTTCTGCATGTCCTTTTGCATTTAAAAAGTCTTTTTAATCTACTTGGTAATTTAAAAGCTGCTTTTGTTTATTTGCAGCTTATAACTAAATGGTGTGACTGAACTGCCTTTAGTGCTTATGAGTTACTATGACACATTGCCTATGCACAATATGGAGTAAGTGTCACACCAGTTTACCATGCTAACCCAGAGCAAGTTGTGCCACAGAATTCAAGTGCATCAAAATAGATGCTTATCAAGTGAAGCCAAGAAGGAATCAGTTCACAAAAGGAGAAAACAATGCGCAGCATTGAACAAGGCTTATTAGTCAGGTAGTGTGGTATAATGGTTAAAGCTTTGGCCCTCAGACTCTGAGGCTCTTGGATCATATCCTGTTACTGACACTGTGTGACCTGTTACTGACACTGTGTGACCTGGAAAAGCAATAGAACTAGTTGTATCTTTCAAATTTTGTCACCTTGGATAAATCCTATCTGTCCTGTAGCCCCCCCATCCCCCATCTTGTCCATTTGAAATGATCTTACATTCTTCATCCATTCTCTGTCTACCATGTCAGTATAACATTTGCCTCAACTCCACTCTCATCTCCATTTTTTTTGGCCTGACTTTACAGACCCAAGCCCAGAAAATCTTAGCAGGGGAATCCTTAAAAATAAATCCTGTTTCAAAACCTCCTGAAACAGTTCCATTAGAAGTAGATATTACTCTGCACTCCTGAGCCTTCACGAAATAAAGGATCAGGTCCTCTCTGCACCTTCCACCACTCCATAACATGGGAGAACTCCCTGATGATTGTGTTGCATTCTACCATTTCCTATAACCTCTGTCAATCTGGTGCTCTTGAAGTCACTAGAGCTTTTTTAAACAAGTGGGACTCATCTACTTGCTGTCCACAATTGACAAATATTAGGATTAGCAGAAGCTCTTGGTTCAAATTCTGGCCCAGTCTCTCTTTCTGTGCAGTAGGCACAGTTTCTTTGTGTCTTTTTCTCTTGGTACTCCAGTTTTCACAAACACTTTGAAGAAATGAATAGTAACGTTAATTGACAGTTCTAAAGTGAACCCAGTGTGAATGTGTTGGGTATGTGTCCTGTCCTGGGTTGGTTTCTGCATTTGTGACCAAGGCTTCCAGGATGGGCTACAGTTTCTGGGTTATAAGGGTTCTGTAAAAGAGTAAATAGATATACAAACTTGCATTTTTCGATGTGGAAGGATTTGCCATTGTAGAGTTTCTAAACTCTTTTGGGATGCCCCCCAACAGGATGACACGCCAAAGTGCGTCCTGAAGCGCAATTGCCGCCTCTGTGGAAGACAGCTTCTCCATTATCGGGGCAACCACAGGCTCCCAGCGCTGCAGTGGCTTGCGGTCACGCTGTAGGCACCATCATGGATGGTTAATGTAAGGAACATTATAAATGCAAAGAAAAGTATTACTTGGCCACAACCCTGCTGGACTGCTGTGTCTGTGTATAGGAGAGTGGTAAATCCCACTACAGTAAATAACTGTGCTGTTCCTGTTTCACGCTGAATAAAGCTGGTTTTGCAAAAGTACTGAGACTCAGCCTCGTGTTACGGGGACTTCACACCGTGTACAGGGAAGAAGACAATAAAGCTGTAATTATATAAAACTCGTACTTTGAAATACTGTTTGTGTGACTAAGTATGAGGGTTGCTATGTACAGTTCAGTTCTTTTTAATTTCATCTCTTTAAGTCATTTGGATGTGTGTTTAGATTATAATTTGTATATGTGTTTGAAAAAAGCCAAATTCCCTCTTGGAGACATTATCTATCTATCTGTCTATCTATCTATCCATCTATCCATCCATCCACTCTTAAAAGACTTGCTTATGAAGTGAAGAAATGTCTGCACGCACATGCTGTTAAGTAATATAGTATTGATGTAATATGCTCAAATAAAAACTGGAGGAAGAAAGAACAAAAATTAATCTTTGACATATGTGGCCGAATGCATGGGCAAATGCCAGGATGATAGTATAAAGCAAGGTTAAATCTTAGAGTATAGTCCCAGATAAGGAAGACAGCCACACTGGTAATAGGAAAGGAAAGGTTCTTCAAATACAAGTGTGGGCACACAGGTCCTACCACCTTTATGTGTTTTTCTGGTTGTAAACTCTTGTCAGCCAAGTGCCCCCTCACACATGAAAAAGTAGGGCACTCCTACTACTCATTATAAGAACTTTCACTAAACATTTTAATCTGAACATAGCTCTAAAAAGATTATCTTTAAGTAAAAAAGAGAAATGGAATAAAGCATACAAAATTGGATACATTAAGATGGATTATGTGTATTATTTCATTATTGTCTTTTGTTCCAAAGTAATCACTTCCAGAAAATGCTGCACAAAGATGACAATTCTTAAAAAAATTCTTTACACCAAAAAAATGTAATTTAGGCCATGATGACTAATGTATTACATAAATACCAAGAATCCCTTCAAGATCTCGTCAATAAGCGTAGGAAAGGTGCTGCTTTATAAGTCTCCCACTGAACAGACAAAATATCAAATCTATGAATTTTTTTACTGGTTATTCATTCCGAACATTGAGATAAAGTTATTTGTTTTTTAACCAAGCAGATCTGTGAGTCAGCCAATAAGTTCTGTTTACATTATGACTTAAGGCACACACAAATATTGGTAATCCCACTTAAAAAATGTTGTGTATGTTCATGAAATGTCTGTATTTGCATGGTATGCAAAAAATCCAAGCTATATTCCTTCTCGCGTCACTGCACAAATCCCAGTTAGTGAGAAGGTGTTTTAATCAAATCCTAAGAGGACAATGAGAAAACATTTAAAAGCCTCAGAAGTCAGTACTGATGTTACTTGATGCGAGTCTTTCAGCTAGAACACTAAGTGAACAGATGGAAACTGATTAAGGGTAAATGTTGCACAAATATAAAATGGTATTTTTTTGCCCAAAGGAACTTACATATATGAAATAATTTACCAAGAGACATCGTAAGCAGTAATACATCAGGACCCTCAGATCTTATTAAATTTTGGAAGCATTAGGTGAAGAGATGAAAACATCAGCTGAATACATCTTACCGATTAATAAAAATGTGAGATGAAACTCAAACATTGAGATGTTTACACACACTCAGGGTAGAAATCTTCTGGTGTTACTTTTACTCCCATGGTGTGTCTCAAACAGATGTTCAGCACAACCAAGACTGCTGTCTGCCCCAATAATAATTAGTCCTAACATTTTTGCTGAGTATGACAACACCTGCCATGGCACCAATGAGGTGTGATGTTTAGTGACAGAAAGCTTAACTTTTCATTGGTGTTATTACTTAAAACGTTACTTGGCAGTTCTGTTCTCCATATCACAAAAAATACATCACAGTCCTAAGGAAATCCATTTTGACACTTCACTAAAGGCCATGTCACGTTACATGAATTTTTTCACAATTTGTAATTGTAGATTTACATTAGTTAGCAAGTCGGGGACAGTTGTAGCAAGCTTCCATGATCACCAGTCGTGCAGTGTGACATAGCCAGCTACTCAGTCCAATAAAACGAAATGTCTGAAGTCTTAAGGGGCGGGCTTGTGTGCATGACAGCTGACCACCAATGAGGACTCACCTGGAGCTTCAATGCATGTAATGCAGCAAAGAGGAGGTATTTTGGACCTCGCAAAGAGAAGAGGGGTCTTCTGTCTGATTTCTCTTGTGTTACACACCACGATATAATGGAAAAAAAAAAGAAAAGCACTGAGATTGGGACTGACTCACTGTCCCTGTAAAGCAGGGGTGGCCCAACTCCGATCCAGGAGGGCTGCAGCGGTGACAGGTTTTCATTCTAATAATTTTCTTAATTAGTTTTGCTGCTAATCAACTTCATTTCATTGTTTTGCTATTTAACACTTAGTCCCAGGGGTGAACAATGTCAGTCCTGGAGGGCCGCAGTGCTCATTGCTTCATAAGAACTCATTTATTGCTAATGAAGCACTTATTGCTCAAGTGACATTTTTCTACTTCATTTTAGTGGTTTCGCTTATTAAAATTCCCCAACCTTAATTACTAATTTTAGGCTTAAACAGCTGTATTCACTGTTTTTAATTCCTCCTTATTAGCAATAAGATGCAAATGACAAAGCAGCCAGCAGTTCTCCATCTAGCTTGTTTCCACTTACACCTCTGTGTATTCGTTGTGTGTTATTTAATTTAATAAAATATTCAGAAGGAAACTGAAGGGGGAAAAAAGTAAAGAACTGAGAATTACTCATCCATTTTGGCTTCAAATCGTTTGGATGATATCATTAGAGAGGGAAAAAATGAATGACCTGACGTTGCAAAGCTAAAACACTAGCAAGTCATGATATTAAATAAAATCAGGGTTTGTTCCTGCCTTGAACCCCGAGCTAGGTGGGATAGGCTCCAGTGCCCCCCACAACCCTAAGAATGTTAGAAAATGACTGACTGACTGACTGCAGCCACTGTGGCCCTCCAAGACCGACACTGATCACGCTTGCTGTAAACCATTCATACAGCATCAGCTCTATCAGGCAACATGTTATTGCAAATGTGAAGCTAATGTGTTATGGCCAACAACTTCTAGTCGTGTGTTGTGACAAGCTCCAGTGACAAGATCCCCTCCGACGAGAAGACGTGTAATCTGACATCGGCTTAGCATGCCTGTACCTGATCAATGTTTTAATCAAGTCTTCCATCTTTGTTACACATTACTCCAGCCAAGAGTAAATCTACTAATTATTGACTCAACACAGTATGCTTTCAATGTATATTTCATTTATGAGGATTTGAGGAATTTTGTAGGATTTTCAATGTTGATGGATGACATCAAATTTGTATTAAATACAAGGTGATGTCAGAATATATATATATATAATAAGTGTGTGTTTAAGTGTATCGACAAACTGACTGTTCAGAACACTTTATTATTTGAATGTGCTCCACTGACTTGTGGCTTAAATAACACCAGATATGTATGGAGAGGTGGAAATAAGATTTCAATAGAAGCAAAAAAGAACAAGTAACAATAAAGTGATTTCAATTAGAGCAAAATATACAAATAAAAAGGAGAATAGACATATAAATATAACTATTTTCATTAAACACTTGATGGCTTCATAAAAAATATTACTTCTATTGGGCCAAGTTAAAAGAAAGCTCTTTTCCTCTTTCATGACTTGAATTTTTGTTTTAAGGACATCATTTCAAATGTCTATTTGGAAATGCCTATACTTTGTTGGTTTTCATTTGAGGTTGCATCATAAAAAGCACCTTAGGTACATACAAAATGTTCTGAACGTCCTGTCTGCTGCAGCCAAACTGTCATAGAAGCTTCAAAGTAGATTAAGTATGTACAGTAGTGTAGTAATGTTTCCAAAACTTACCACACATAGGCAAACAAAGCAACATCTCACCTAGTACATTCAAAACTTCACATTCCCAAGCGAAAATAAAAAAGAATTTCAGGAGTGAGAAATACTTTCTAAATGCAGTCATCACCAGAGACATTGAAAAAGAAACTGATGCAGCTGTTCTGTAGCAAAGCCTTTATAGAAATGGTTGGTGGAATTCTGACTCTATATAGGGCCCCGCAATGCAAATTTATTATAGTTATCAAAGGGTCTTTTTTGAAACATAACATTTATTTCATCTACTTTTCATTCGGAGTGGTGGCTCTGAGGCTAGGGATCTGCTTTGGTAATCAGAAGGTTGCCGGTTTGAATCCCGTAAAAGCCAAAAGGAACTCTGCTCTGTTGGGCCCTTAAGCAAGGCCCTTACCTGCATCCGCTGAGTAGTGAGAAAAGCTCTATATAAATGCAAAGAATTATTATTATTCATGCATTATTCATTTTTCTTAACATACCAGTGGAACATGTGGACCCTCTGGTAAAATAAAAGGGATTTGAAAACTAATGTTAGAGGGCGTGCAATGTGAAATTCTAAAACAAAAGAAATGTATTAAAAAAAACAAAAGAGCACAGTGAAGCAAAACAGCAAGCAAGGAACACAAGGACCTCTCTTAGTAGTGTAAAAATGGTTGTCCACTTTGTCTTGAAGAGAACTGTGTTGAATCGTGATCTTTATGTACGCAAATCTAGAGTCTTGTGAAAAAAACGACATGTACTTGTCCTTGAAAGAACTCTGTTGAACTTAGTTGAAAGTTTTGCCTTTGGGCTTTACTAAAAGTCATTGCAAAAGATGGTTAAATGAGAAATTATCTGTGTTGAAATTGAAAAGGCATTGTGTGGTCTTCAGTGCAGAAATCCACAGCTTTTGTCCAATGAATGTGTGTGACCACACATCTGGTGCCACTGACTTGTGACCACACATCTGGTGCCACTGACTTGTGACCACACATCTGGTGCCACTGACTTGTGACCACACATCTGGTGCCACTGACTAAGCCTTTAGTTAGTTTGTGAGGTGGTAGTCCAGATGGTGTAAAAAAAAAAATGAATTTAATGGGGAAGTTAAGTTGTTCATGGGCATCTTCAGAAGTAATACTGACTGTACTGAAGTATGTCTTTTGTTCGTCTTCCATGATGCACAAATTTATGTGAAGGCAATGATTATTTTTTGGGCAAAGGATTACATTGTTTTTGATGCAATAAATGAAGTCAGGTTTAACACATGGACCAAATGTGATCCAAATAAATTGTAGAAAATGATCTGTACTTTCTTGATATTGAAGGATGCATTTGTCAGGAATGACAACAGCACTGTTGGTATTGTTAATAATAATAATCATCTTTATATATAATACACTACCATGGCTGTTCATTTGTCTGTCCAGGTTTTTAAATCACCTGTAGTTTGCAAACCGTTTGAACTATTGACCTGAAATTTGGTACACATGTACTACGTGATGTCCGATTTCGGGGTGACCTCCAAGTTTATTCCTTCTTTTATTCAAATTTATTTTATTGTAGAATCAACTCTCGGCAGTGGCCTGCATGCATATGGGTGCTGTTCTCATCCCTACCACCTTTGCTGTCACTTCCTCTACCTCTTCATATCTTAAATCATTCTTGAGGCAGATTGAACACTTAAGTGCAAACTTAAGTGAAAAACTGAAGAAAATGTACTAAGTAATTGCAACACAAACACTGACTTAATCAGTTTTAACGCAAAGAGATGCCGGTGAAAGAAGAGAAGAAGCAGGCTGCTATGGTGGAGAAAAGAAGAGCTGCTAAGGACGCAGCAAGCGCATCAACCTCTGAGCAAACGAATGCTAAACGTACAGAGAAAGAGGATGAAAACTATGAATGCTCAAGGCAAGTGTATTCATTGCACGTTATCATGCAGTGCACCATTACTGTAATAATAATAATACATTTTATTTATATAGCACCTTTCCCAGGCTCAAGGTGCTTAAAGTGCTGACTTTTACCATCTCCTAGCTGAAGCAAAAACTGGGTGAATTATAATTGTTCCAGAGCGATTCTTCTTATGTTTGTCATCAATCTATATCTGACAATGTGATTCCAAAAATTGTTTCAAATTCAGCCTTCAGTAATGGAGGCTCTACATCAGACAGCAGTAAGACTTGTCTAAAGTCACCTCCAAGTAGGACTTTGTCACCGAAAGGAATGTGCAGGTTGGAGATGTCTCAAAAAAGTTTATTCATAAATATCAAAAGTAATCTGACAGCCTCATTAATAATAATCAAGAGGGATCATCTTTTCTTGTTGCAATGTGGGTTTTACCTTTGAAGTAGACAGGTCCTGTGGAAAAAAAAAATTCTGTGGAATTTTAAAAATCAAGTGTTTTGTTTTTCTGGCAGTAAGAGTGTGCTCATGATGCCAGGTGGAGTGACTGTGGTGACATTTTTTTCCACATACTTAAAGTCTGTGCATTTAGAACTGGTAGAGAAAGGTTTTGGTAACTCTACCAAGGCCACCCAAATTAAATATTTTTAGTTTCAGCTGTATCAATAGAAAGTAACATGGAAGAGTTGAAAGCTGTTTGTTCAACATTTAGTAAGTTTTTAAGTTTGTCTGATAGTGCGGCACAGTTGTGTGATGGATCTTGTGTGACTATATGTGGAGCATTTTGTGTGGTAAGCAACAAAGAGTCCTGATTATATTTGCATTGAGGTTGTAAATTGTCTATCAGAGGCTGAGTCCGGCATGTCGAATGACCAGTGTGTCAGCACGTTACTCAGTGCCTGTATATTCAGGCCTACATCTTGCTTTAGCATGTGTGGCAGTATCTTTTCACCTTATGGTCTGTCGTTGGTCAGCAATAAACGTTTTCCTGTGTTTGGTTTGCTGGTAAACAGTGTTAGCAGCCGTTGCTCTTTTTTATGACTTTGCTTTATTTGCACTTTTCTTTTTTGATGAAGTGTGTAGTGTAGTTGACAGTCAATAGATCGTGCTGGTTGTCCTTAGGTCATTGCTAGCCCTGAGCAGTGAGCTTCACAGGGAGTGTGTGTTATTGCTGCCATCAAGACAAACATGAAGCCAGGTCACACTGTGGAGGGTGCCATCATTTTGGTTCAAATGTCTAATTCATGGGAGTAATGAAGATTATGTGGCTTGAATGCATATCAGAGCAGGCTGTGCATGCACTTTTCAGGAAAGCAAGCAGTCCTGGTCGCTCTGACGAGATCAGTGTAAAGTTCTTTAGTTGGCTGAGGTTGTTTCTGTGTCAAACATTCAACATGATCGCTTGGCCATGGCTGATGTTTTAGTGATGTAGGACAGTGTGAGCTGGTGGCCTCGCCTGTCAGTGCTGTGTGGGGGTGTGCATGTAATGCATAAAACCAAACAGACCAACTGTAGATGCATTAGATGATGTTTAGAAACAGTTTTTGCCTTCTATCCCCTGATGTCAATTTTTGTCACCACCCACCTCATGGCAATACAAAGTTCACCCACAGAAGACTGGAGAACGTGCACACCCTGGGACACTGTACCTAATACAAGAACCAACCCTTTGTTTTCCTACACTACCACATGATATTTTAGAAAACTAGAGGCCTAGGCCCACATATCAGGGCTTCCCACAGTTGCTAAGATGTCGGTCTTTTTCATTAAACTAACCTGTATCTTTAGGAGTTATACACTTATTTTAATCTAAAATGCAGCTCATATGGAACATAATTCTGGAAAATTTCACATGGACATGGTAAGGATAAGTAATCACCATGCATAGAGTGACTAGGCCAGGACATCAAGTCAGGTTCCTGAATTGACTAAGAACTAGTGCTCCACATACAGAATAATATCAAGTGCTCCATTAAAGTCTAAAAACATACTAATGAAAACAGTGCTAGCACTGCATTTAAGGATATCAGTTATTGTGCAAGGTGCATAATAACCAGTGTAACACTACAATTTCTCACATAGGTTGTTCATATAAAGATAAAACTGTTTATTTTTAAAATATCTTTATTGTATGAAATAATATAGTGGTGCAGTGGTTGCACTGCTGCCTCACAGTAAGATAATCAGGGTTCATGACCCAAGTCCTCCCTGCTTGGAATTTGCAAGTTCTCCCTTGGTCTGTGTGGGTTTCCTTCAAGTGTTTTGGTTTGCTCCGACAGTGCAAAGACACACCGCTTAGGTGGTTTGGCAACTCTAAATTGGCAGTAGCGTGTGAGTGTCTGTGTGTTCACCCTGCGATGGACTGGTGGCTCGTCCAGAGATTGTTCTTGCCTTGTATCCTATGCTTGCTGTGTTTGGCTTCAGGCTCAGGATTAAGCAGGCTTAGAAGATGGTCTGGTATCAAATTACATAAAAAGATAACAAAATCAGAACAATTTGCATCAATAATCATTGTGTGCTATTTAAAAAATCACCTTAACAAGCTGAATTAGAAATAACAGTTTTTTTAGAGAAGTGTTTATAAATAACAATTTTAAGATTCTTCCCCAGCACTAGCAATCCCTCCACCTCTGCACACCTCTTTGAATACTCCATCCTCTTTACTACATATTGCACATTGTACTTTAACAGGGTGACAAAAATGTGACGCATTTAAGGTTTTCAATAACATGGAACTCTTCTGGTTTTTTAACAAATATTCAGCCATTTTTCTTAATTACAGGTAATTTTTAGTTGTCCTTCAACAATGGAGCAGAGCACCTCCTTCACTCCCCACACTTTTTCAAATTCTGCAGTATTACTCATTACTTTACAATATGTAGAATATAGTTTTATTCTAATGGTAACAGTTATCTTGCAAATGAAGATCACATCATCTGGTAGTCCACCAGTCTGTTTATGAATTCAGTTTTTAAAAATAGCTAACTTTGCTTGCCCAAATAAATAATTTAAAAGCTGAAGTTTTGGATTAGACTTTTTGGTATATCTCATATCCAAAACAAAGCTTTGAAAACTTAATAAAACTAAACTCTCTTGTTCTTTTTTTGGCTGCCCCTGTTAGGGGTTGCCACAGCGGATCATCTTTTTCCATATCTTCCTTGATAAAACTAAACGCTCAAGACTACATCATTTATATTTCATGGCTAAGACATACTGTACCATGGTCTAAAGTTTAGATCGAATTATTTCAGCGTATGATTGACTATGCCTAACATCTGACTGGTATCACCACCTGATAATGGGTCTTATAACAGTAAATACATGTATTTAAAGTGACAATCAACAGATAAGTATATTTATGTTGTTGAAAATGTCCTACTCCACATGGTTTGTGTGTGTCCTGTCTGGGTTCTGTTGTGATGTGTGGAGATTGCATGCTCTAAATGGTGTCTTTTCGCTTTTAGCAGTATACTCCAATATTCCTTCCCACATTCTACTGTAAAGATGTGAAGGTTAGGCTGCTTAGTGACTCAAAAGTTCTCATCTGTGAGTGGTGTGCTGGTTAAGACTGGGTCCTGACTTGCAATCACCACTATGGAGATAGACTATGAAATTGGATCTTGAAATTGGATTACATTTGTACAGTAAATGAATGTACTGTATATTTGTAAATATTTGTATCATTACTCCCAAGCCTGGATAAATGGGGAGGATTGGTGTCAGGACAAACATCTGGTTGTAAAAATCATGTCAGAACCTTTATTGGGGAAGTTTAGTCAAAAAAATAGTGACCTCATAAAAAATGGAAATAGCTATGGAATAAGAAGAAGAACAAGAAGAATTACTCTTCTATTAACAGTCAACATTTAAGAAACTGAAATTCAGTACATCATGAAGGTAATACAGCTGTTTAGTATTGTTTTAAAGTGCCCTACAGCACTGAATTGAACTATATGGGTATGGATTTTCAGGCATCAAATATTACTAACCTCAGTCATGGTACAAACTAAAGCCAACATCGGTTTGACCCACATTCATCATTGGCCTTTTCCTCCTCCAGTGCCTGCACAAGTGCAACTCTGGTTGCTATATCATGATAATAATAATAATACAATCTTTTGAGCCTCATTGTCTTTTCTTCTTATATCATTAATGCCTTATTACAAACATATGTCTTGGATTATCTGGTACTGTAAACACTTCCTGCCAAATTAGACATTGCTGAAACGCTTGGAGTCATATCCAGTTAAGTGACTTCAGATTAGTGTTTTAGCCTCTGGGCTGATCTATCAGTGTCTCAGACAGACACAGTATCCAGTCTATCTACAGCATGTTGTATCTACAGTTCAGCTTTTCAAAGATCTAAAACTCATTTTAAACCATCCCAAAACAAATTCCTGTATATTTTAAGATACCTGCAAATATCTCAAATTCATTTCCAGATATCTCAGAAAATGCCTTGTTAGTTTAATATATCTTAAATGTATTTTAATATCCTTTGTATTTTGGCATATCTGAACATCACTTTGACATTGTGCCTATAGGAAGACCCTTTACTTACCTGATTTGGTACACAATGTCTTTGAAAGCTACAGACCTAGGACAACTTGCCATGGGCTTCCCTCAGTTGCTGAAACTTGAAAGTGTCAACATTTTTTAAATAAAATAACCTGCTGAGTATCTTTGGGTATCATATTATTATTTTAACATAAAATTCAACTCACTGAGGTGTGGAAAGTAATTTGAGTAATTTCATATGGACATGAGAAGGATAAGAAATCACCATTTGCAGAGTGACTAAGACAGAACATCAGCTCACTGGATCAATGAAGAACTAGTGGTCTGTGTATGGAATAATATCAGAGACTGCACTAAAACCTGAACGCATATAGCAAAGGTGCCTGCACTGGATATAATGATGTTAATTACAGCACTAGTTTAATTGTTACCATTGTGACACCATAATTTCTCATATTTCTTAGAGTCTAAAACCTGGTTTTCGCCTTGTCATTCCCGGGTATCGAGTTTTGTTTCATGTAAGGAAAAAAATAATTTAAATGATTTTGGCACAAGGCTTCAAAATAGCAAAATGTGAAGAAAGTGAAGGGGGTCTGACTACTTCCTGAATCCATTATAAAGGAGATATTATTGAATATCCATGACATTTTAAAATGAACTTCAAGATTTCTTAAAATGCATTTGCATTTCATTTAAATCAGTGGTTCCCATCCTTTTCTATGCACCGCACCCCTTGAAAATACTTGATTTCTGTTTGCACCACCTGCAAAAGTAATATCACATTTGAAGATGAAGAAGTCAAATTTCTAATTTTGACCCACATACAGTACTTTCATTTCTTTTCAAGCAATGTGCACAAAGTGCTTTCCAACAACAAAACAAAAAGGCATTAAAAAGAATAACAAAAATAAAACAACCATTGCAGTATTTCATATAAAATTGTATATAAAAATAATTAAAAAGCCATCATAACTAAAAACAAATAGATAAAATACATATTAGAGTGATATAAAAACAACCTAACAAGAAAGAAATGCTTGTGTAAAATAATGTGTTTTTAATCAGGTTTTAAATGTAGGTTCAGAAATAGATGCTCTAATAACAAGGGGGGCTGTAACATTGAAGGATCTATCCCATTTTGTTTTTAATTTAGTGTGTAGAATAACAAGTAACAGATGATTGAAGAGGTCTACCTACATGTCTTTAACATATACTGGAGCCAGACCATTCAGAGCATTATAAGTTAGAAGTAGGATCTTAAGCTGGATCCTATAACTCACTGGTAGCCAATGTAATGAGGTTAAACTAGGGCTGATATGGGCAGAGGACTTAGGCCTAGTGAGGAGTCTTGCAGCAGCATTTTGTATCATTTGCAGCCTAAACTGACTGATTTTTCAAACAGTTCAGAGCAAGGAGTTACAAAAATTCAGCCATGAAGTAATAAAGCATGAATTGATTATTCATTTTCCCCAGTATGAAGCCCAGCATGAGTCTGACTTTAGCAATAATCCTTACATGATAAGAACATGATTGATCCAGTCTTTTGACGGAGATGGGTCAGCAACTTTGGGTGAAAAATAAAAAAAAAAATAAAATAAAAAAAGGCACTTAATTCAGTGCATAAAATTTAAATGCAAATTGAGCAATTTAACTTTATTAATCTCAGTATGCTCAGACACTCGATTGACAGTCTGGGGGTTGTATTATTTCTGTGCACCAAATGCCTGATTCTTTTCATATCATAAAACAGACATAACCTACAAATGATGGCACACTGCACCATGATAAAGTCAGACAACGTACTCACTCAATTTTGGCAAATCGAGACGTAGCCTTCATCTTTGTCAAACCCAGTGAAATGCCATCTTGCATCACCTAGGGGTTTGAACACTTAAGGATGGGAACCCCTGCTGTAAATGTTGATTTAGCTTACCGTACAAAATGCTTTCAAGTCTTGAAAATCCATGTTTTCCAAAGAGCTTTGCTGATCTAGGCCGATAATCAAAGTGGAGGATTTGGCCCAAGTCATCAATGCATCTCCTACCTCTGCTTCACTGTGTAAACCTGAGCTAGACGATTAAACTGAGCAAAGGTCAAAACATGAGTGAAGAAAATCATTACATATTGTAGATGGCACACTGGATGGACGGGCATACTGGCAAGGAGTTGGGAAGATTCCTTACCCAGACAGGAGACCCTGATTGGACAGAAAGGCATCCTAGTCGAGAGAGGGGAGGAGGTTGCTCCGGGATAAGGCTTCCCGAGTGGATGGACAGACAGCCCAACAGAACAAGGAGATGATTCCTTACCCGGATGGGAAGCCTCAAGCAAATGGACAAGCATCCCGACCAGACACATGTGTAATACCTACCCTGGCTGAGACAGAAGAAGAGGACAGGGAAAGACTGTCTATGAGGGGTTTTTATTCCCCCTAGGCACTAGATGGCAGCAGCCCTCCATATTGGTGTCAATTTGAGAACCAGCTTGGAATGCTGGGAGTTATAGTCCAGCAGCACAGCCCTGCTGGGGTCCATGGGTTCTGCAGGGAGATATACTCCCTATAATATGGGACTTCCCTAGTCCTGGAATGGGATGTACTCCTGGGTGCTCAATAAAAGAGACTGCACTCCCTTGTTCTGGGAAGTCAAGCTGGGAGGACAGAAAGCAACACTCCACTGGAGGAGGGCAGTGTGGTGGTGAAAGGAGAGGTGATTGTGGAGAGATAACTTGTGGTTTTTGTGCTTATACCGAGGTATTTTTATAATAAATTACCAGGACTGTATTTGTGTAGTCCTTCCATCACAATATGTATATATTTTATCTTTTGTTATATACTGTACTTGGCTTTCTAGAAAGAGCTTTTCAATGCCTTTTTCGGTTGAACTTTCAGCATGTTTGATATTCTCTTTGCTTTGTTCATTATCAGTTCACGTCCTTTAGGAAGCTGCAGTGAGCTAGTTTCTAACAAGGCACAGGGCTCCTAGGATCAAGAATTAGTCCATTGCAGGCATCTAATAGCCTTAGGGAGCAATTAAGAGTGGCTAATGAATCTTTACCAAAATGAGAGAAAATAAGAGCAATCTGCACAAACTCAGGCACAAGCTGCAAAATCACTTCATAGAAGTACTCAAGGACAGACTTTAGAAATTCATTCAAGAGGATAAAAAAATTATTATCAGTTAATAAAATAATGCTTCCTTTCAAAAATTACAGTAACCATTTTCTTGAAAAGAACACAATGAGTCATTTACACTCCGTTACCATGCAATTTAATATTCTAATAGGAAATTTCGGACGTAAGGTGGAAGCAGAATTAATTAACAACAGGCTCAGCTACATGTGGAAAGTCTTCAAGGCAGAGACCAATGCTTTTCAGTTCAGCAGCTCATCTATAATCTTTAATGCAAAATTAAAAGAAAAACAAAATTCAATGCACATAATCCTTAGTGCAGCACCTCATGTTTCTGGAATGTTTTTCATAAAAAAAAGTCTTAGCAAATAACAAGCTTCACTAGGCAGTGTGATGCCAGATCTCAAAAAAATGAGCAACCGGTTTACGCATAAAGCGACCTTCCAGAACATTTACATCAAATCCCTAAACTTCTTTAGTCATTTTCTGTGATGGATGTCGTAGCCCCACTCAAACGGAGACAATCCAAAGTCAAGCATGACCCATGGCTAAACGAACAAACTCGCTCCATCAGGCAAAACTGTAGGCGGCTAGAACGTAAATGGAGGAAAGATGGTCTCACTGTTACCTTCGACTGCATGAGAGACGCGTGGTCCCAATACCAGAGAGCAGTCAGAGGTGCAAGGAACCGTTTTTTCGCTGACATCATCTCAAAAAACTCTGGCAATCAACGTGTCTTATACAAAACACTAAATGCTGTCCTCTCTCCAGCCGTAACTGTTTTCTCTTCTGCCTCCACTGCTCTTTGTAATCAGATCCTTACGTTTTTTCTGGATAAGGTCACGAACATTAGATCCCAGATCTCCATTTCTTCTTCTGGCTCTGTTGATTTAGCCGCTCCTGCACGGTTCCCTCACCAGCTTTGAACCCATTTCGCCCCCATCTGGAAAAATCGTCGCCTTAATGAAGCCTTCGGGCTCTCCGGACGATGTGGTGCCGTCCAGACTGCTGAAAGATGTGTTTCCTGTGATTCGATATGATGTCCTAAAGATCATAACTAGTAGTCTATCCTCGGCTATAGTTCCTCATGCTTTCAAACACGCAGTTGTACATCCAATTGTGAAAAAACCTGATCTTGACCCTGCCGCTCTTTCCAATCTTCGTCCCAATCTCCAAACTACCTTTCTTGTCAAAATACTAGAAAAGTAGTTTATGAGCAATTAACTCATCACCTACAGGACCATCAGGTAATGGATCTTTTCAGTCAGGCTTTAGGCCCCAACACAGCACAGAAACCGCATTTACGTGTCCTAAATGACGTCCTTTTGGCATTGGACTCAGGACTCCACGTGGTTATGGTTCTTCTCAACTTATCTGCTGCTTTCGACACAATCGACCACGACATCATGATCTCCCGACTCGAATCCTGGGCTGGTGTATCTGGCTTAGCCCTCGACTGGTTCAGGTCATATTTCTGCAACAGGACTCTCAGAGTCATGCTAGACGATTTTTCATCTGAATCAGTCCCACTCCCATGTGGGTCCCCAGGGTTCCATTTTAGGGCCACTACTTTTTTCAATCTACATCCTGCCTTTAGGTGCAATTTTTAGAAAACATGCAATTTCATATCACCTATATGCTGACGACTGCCAAATTTATTTCTCCCTCAAGCCAACTGACTCCACCAAACCTCTCCTCGACTGCCTATCTGACATTAAGGACTGGCTGGCTGTAAACTTCCTTCACCTGAACGATTCAAAAACCGAGGTCATTGTTTTAGTCCCGACTGCAAACAGGCTCCACCCCTTGGCCTCGACTCTCTTCCCATTCCAGTAACTTCGTCTGTCTCCAATCTTGGAATCAAAATGGTTACGTTCCTGAAAATGGATGCTCAAGTCAACAGCACAGTAAAATCCTGCTTTTTCCATCTAAGGCGAATCACCAAACTCAAGCCTATTCTGTCTAGCCACCTCCTGGAATCAGTAATCCATGCATTCATTACGTCCCAGCTTGACTACTCTAATTCCTGCCTTTTTGGTATCAGTAAAGCCACGCTTTCTAGACTCCAACTGGCTCAAAATGCGGCTGCAAGGCTTCTAACTGGAAGTAGCAGAATCCAACACATTTCACCGATTTTTAAAACCCTACACTGGCTGCCGGTTAGATTCAGAATCGATTTTAAGATTCTCCTCCTCACCTATGAGGCATTAAACGGTTTAGCCCCCGCCTATTTGAGTGTCTTGCTCCATTGTCACAATCCCCCTCGTGTTCTTAGATCCGCAGATCAGCTGCTCCTAACCGTTCCCAAGGCACGTTTTAAAGCTCGTGGTGAAAGGGATTTCTCCGTCTGTGCACCCAGGCTCTGGAACTCCCTGCCCTTAGTGGTTAGGCAAGCCGCTTCAGTCGCCACATTCAAATCTCGCCTAAAAATGCACTTCTTCACATTGGCTTTTAATTCTTAACCTGTTTCATTTTCCACTTGCCTTTTGCTATTTTCTCTATTTTATTTGGTCCCCTGACCTGTTTTTAGTATCACTGTTTTAATTCTCTCTTAATGTTTGTTTTTAATATTTTGCTTTTAGTCCTGCTTGTTGTAACTGTACAGCGCTTCGGTCAGTTGTAATGCTGTGTTTTTAAGCGATCAACAAATAAATATGGTATGGTATGGTATTTTAAGAATGCACAGTTTAAGAAGGTGCCTGGCTCAAGATCACCAGTAGGATGACATCCTGAAGTGAAGGCTCATGCAAAAAACCTCTAGAGAGAGTGAGATTGGCAACAGCAAATGTCTGTCATTGTGGGAATGCAGGTTTTACTATGGAGACATATCCCCCACATGTGGGCACTAGCATGGGACAGTTCAAGTTGCTGCCTTAGCATGAGTGTGCAGTGCTTCAGCTACATGATAGACAACATAAGCTCCAACACATGCTGGGTGTCCAACACCTCCTGGCTGCTTAGTGGAAACATATGGGACTGTGTTGTGCCTCTGTTGAAGCAGTTTGTTGACTATTGCCTTGGAAACTGGCCCCCCTTATGTCAATAGAAGGCTCAGAATTACAGGGACATCTGGAACCACTAGAGGGAGTTCTTACTTGGTAACCATCATTTATTCATCCATTTTCAAACACGCTTATCCTAAGCAGGGTCACAGAAAAGTTGAAGCCTGTCACAGCAAGCATCTGGCACAAGGCAGGAACAATCCCTGGACAAGGTGTCAGTCCATCACAGGAGTAAACTGAATACCACCAATGACTAGAGAATAATTTATGAGCTTGATAAGTAAGTGACTCCAGGAGAGTCCAAGTCAATGAACGGTAGGGAGAGAGAAGGAAACAAATACTAAACTGGTTTGAGGAAGAAAGAAATAGGGCCTAGTGAAACATTGATAAAGGAGGCAAAAAGGAGCATTTTGGGGGTGGTACTGTAAGGGGTAAGCTCATGAGCCACCTCGCCACATACATAGGGGCCCAAGACCTGTTGATTAGAAACAGATGATATGAATGTTTTTTACCTTTTATGCTGTACTTTGAGTTCTTCCTTTTATATATACTGCTTATAGTTATTTTTAAATTTTTATTTTTCTTGCACCTTTTTCCATCTAGGTATTGTGTGTTCAGAGGACTGTCATAATGGTTCCCCATTATCAAAAATGAAAGAAACTGTTCAAGTGAGCATCTGTCCAACACCAGTATATTTCTCCATTAACGCTGCATGAGCAGTTTTCACTCATTAAATCACTAATTTAAGAACCCACATGCTCATTCCCATAAGACTAATGAGCACTGGTAATGCCTGTCTATTGGGGGATCACTAACTGACTTGGTATTGTGCAGAGCCATAATGAGAAAATACACAAAAAACAATCTGGCACCATTGAAGAACAGTTGTAATTGGGGGAAGAAATTATATGTCAAAGCTAGGTTTTAACTTTAGAGGTAATTATGTAATGAGGCACCATATGGCTCATTCATTTGGAGAATAGGTTAGGTAAGGAATAGTTAGACACGTAAGTCTTCTTGTCAGAAACTCAGCCACTTAGTGGTTTGCGACCATAACACACACACACACACACACACGTCTACTAGTGTATATAATAAAAAAAACTAAGGTCTGTGTCATCTTGTTCCTCCGAGCATCCTGATTGGACAGTTTGGCTTTGGTGACATGACTGAAAGTGCTAGTGTGAGAAGCATATGGAGGATTAAAAGCGTAGGATTTACACAAAGATTCACCTTCAAAGACAGAAAGTATGAAAATGGACAGGGAACAAGCAAGACGCCTCAAATTGATAGTGTGAGAAGTGGGCTTTACAGGAACACAATAGGGTAGAAGGAGCTTTGGTCAAGAGAGGTTCAGACAAATAAGGATGCCAAGGAAAGGCTCTGAAGGTATGTGTAGGGCAAGAAATGTCAAATATTTTTAATTGTACTCTATTAACTGTCTTTGATAGGTGATGTGGATAGTAGTAATATTTATATTGTCACGCACATGTGCTTGACAGGCAACTAAAGGGCTTGTCTAGCCATAATGTCACCCTGAGTCAAGGGTTGACGCAACCAACTAATACCTATCCTTTGATTTTTACCTCCAGACCTGAAGAATGATGCTGAGATCACTGACATCACTTCTGGTTCCAGCAACTTGAACCCGCCTCTTCTTGTCAACAATGTCAAATGAGCCACCTCCTAGACGACAGCCTGACTCGCAACAGACTAGTGTCTGGAAAGATGTCACCATACAACAGATATGGCTGTATTTTTCTAAACAATGTTTGCAATTATACAGTGTTCATCATTAGTGCCCCGACTCTTCGTCTTTGTTTGTGTATATACATATACAAAAAGGGGGTAAATAAAGAAGGGCCCTTTATTAAAAAGAAAATAAAACACACAGTGGTAGGTAATACACTAGGAGTGACAATACAAGGTGATATAACCAAAACAACCAAGATTACAGCTTCTTTGGGCCTTGTGACACCCTGTGTAGTGGGAATTGGGGATACCAGCCTACAATCTAGGTGTCTAGCATGCAGGACCAAGCGTGACCAGGATGATGGTGTAAGTGAAATTTTATTTACAGGTGCAACTGAAGAAAAACAAAAATAATGTCCTGTGGAAAATATACATCAATACACAGTCCGATATAACAAAACAGTTATAAAATGTGGCCCAAAAATGATGACTATTTACAGTATTTGCTGTGCTAACTGAAAGTCACAAACAAAAAACAAAAATGCACACAAATTAATGAAAATCTATATATACACAAACATCAAAAATAAAGCTGTCTTGCTGCCGCAGTAATCCAAGTCAGGAAGTAGCTTCTCTAAACAGTGTATAATACAGGGTTTACCAAAGAAAGAATATTCAAAATGCAGAAAAAGAAAAAAAAAAAGTATATACAAAAATAGTGCAAAAACCACTGGGTCGTGAACACACTGGAACATGAAAAACTGTATCGTTACACCACAAAGGTTGGGAAACATTGCTCCTGTGAAATCTATTAATGCTAAACTTATAAAATTCATCTCTATACAAACTGATACTTTCAGAAACTGCAATGGGATACTCTGAAACAATTAAGAGGACAAATTATATCATATGTTTTATAAGAATGGACTGCAGACTAGAACAGCATCTGAGCGGATAACCACATTTTCAGTAACAGATCAGGAATATACAAGATTGCCAAATCAGCCACTCTGAGGGAATGGTTGACTCTATGATCAGAATTTAGTCTTTTGACTACAAATGAAAGAGAACAGCTTAAGTTTAAGTCACATCACCAACATTATGAATATGGAAAAAATCCCAATAAGGTTTCAGCACAACAATTACATAAACTGAACTTTTTTGAACACAATTATAGATTAAAAATATAGCAGGAAATAAAATCAGAGAGCAGAAAAAGCACATGGAAAGAATACTATAAGCCCTTACATTTCTTATAGTACAAAGAAAGTGAGGGTTCAAGACAAGGCCTTTTCTGATTAAATACAAACACCACACCTTAATATTCTCCACATAGAGGGCTCCATAAATCTTTGAGGATTTACAAGATAAATTCACTTCACAACAAGAAAGCTGTTGGCCCATACATATATTCAGTGAACATTTATGAAAATGTTTTTAAGTCAGCTAGAACCATTATTGTTAGCAATTTAAATTAAGGCCAACAAAATAAAATTCTTCCAAAAAACATTACTCCAGACATTAACCACTGCCTGCCAAAGTTTGTTTATCAGAAACTGAAAGGAACTCCAGGCCCAAAACATATGGTCTAATGAGGCTGGAGCTCGATTGCAATGTGCAATTGCCGAGGGGACTGGGCGGTTTCTTGGTCTGGAACCCCTACAGATTAAATTTTTTTTCTCCAGCATTTGGAGTTTTTTTTTTGTTTTTTCTGTCCACCCTGGCCATCGGACCTTACTTATTCTATGTTAATTAATGTTGACTTATGTTTATTTTTTATTGTGTCTTCTATTTTTCTATTCATTTTGTAAAGCACTTTGAGCTACATTTTTTTGTATGAAAATGTGCTATATAAATAAATGTTGATTGATTGATAGAAACATTTTGGACAATTTTAAACAAGACCGATGTGCTCGATTAAAGATTTTAAGTTGAATAATTATATGCTTTGTGCATATGGTGAAGCTAGAGTGAATTCTGTGCATGGCTGCCTTCTACTCCTTTTCCGAAATGTTGAATCAGCAATCCTTTTCCCACTGTACTCTGGGATCTTTGAAAGGAAGGGACTTTAAAATGTTTTTATATATTACAGAAATGCTTTCTGAATCCTCAAGACTGATCAATATCTCTTCTGGAACAGAACTAGGCAGGAGGTGAGGAAAACTGAGCAGACTTTATTTAGCAAAGTCTCTAATTTGGATATAGTGGAAAAACTGTGTTGATGGGCAGCTAAATTTGAAGTGTGATTGTTCATAGAATGCAAAGACATTATCTATGTACAAATCACTAATTGATTTAATCCCATACATTTTCCAAACAATAAAAACTGTGTAAGTTTGAGAGGGTGGAAAAGTCAGTTATCGTGTTGAGATACCACAGATAAAATCTTGTCTGTTTTGAAGTGCTTTCTACATTGGTTCCATATTCTGAGTGAATGAACAGCAATTGGGTTGTTAGTATATTGACAATAACTTGTATTCTTTGGGGCACAAAGCAAAGAATATAAAGAAGTAGTGCAGGAATTAATTTTTATTGTAGACCAAGCCTGTGTATGTTCATCTATTTGTGTCAATGTCCAGATTTTGATAGCTTGTATATTTGATGTCCAATAATAAAACTGAAAGTTAAGTAGAGCCAGGCCATCTTCTGCTTTAGGTCATTGTAGGGTCGCCCTTTGGATGAGTGGATGTTTTGAAATCCAAATAAATTAGGATATGATTGAATCTAATTTCTTAAAAAAATGATATGTTTATATATATATATATATATATGGATGCTTTAAAATAGAAAAAGAAGCTTAGGAAGGATATTCATCTTAAAAGTGTTAATTCTCCTTGCTAAAGTGGGCTGGAGGGTAGGCTATCTATGCACGTCTTGTTAAAGTTTTTCCATGCAGACAGCAAAATTTTGTTGAAAAAGAGCTTCATGTTTAGTTTTATTGATTTTTACCTCTATGTATTTAAACTGATCTGTGATGATAAAAGGGAAGGTGTCCAATCTAAAGTTGCATGCTAGAGAGTTCACTGGAAAAAGCACACTTTTGTTCAAATTAAGTTTCAGGCCAGATATCTTTTGAAATTCTGCTAGTGCTTTCAGGACTTAGTTTGAGTTGGAATTTTATTGTCTCTTATTTATAAATGTTGCTAAAACAAGGGGACCTAACTTAAATGATTTTTTTTTATATGCAGAGTAGGCATCAGGGCCTGCTGCTTCCCACCCTGAAGTGAGTTTATAGTGTCTAGTAATTCAAAGGTGTACCGAGTTCCTCCTTGTTGAGAGTATATAGTTGTGGTATCTGTAATGCATCAAAAAAATGTATTAGATTGTGTCTTGTCTTCTGTAAACTGAGTAGAATATAAGGACCAATAGTAGTCTCTAAATGTGTGCATTATAATTTTATGGTCAATGATTTTGCCTCTGTCTGTGTTGGTAATTAAAGGTATTGCATTGTGAACTTCCTGCTTGGGGATTTGTTGAGCGAAGATTTTATTAGCCTTCTCTCCATGTTCATAGTAATGATATTGCAATTTAAAAATGAGTTGTTCTGTTTCTTTTGTTGTCAAGAGTTTGAGTTCTGAGTGCAAAGCATGTCTTTACGTATACATTGCCTCATTTGGGAACCTGGCATGTTCTTGATCTATTCTGGAAATTCCCTGATTAACTCTGATTGATGTCTTCTTGGTTTCTGATTAATTTTTGTGTGAGAGATATGAAATAATCTGTCCTCTTAAAAATGCCTATAATGTTTCTCAGTTCTAGTTTGGCTTGAACTCATTCAGAATATTCCTGAAGAGATTTCTGAGGATGTATTTAAATGTATGTCTCTAAAAAAATTAGTTGGCTTGGATATAAATTCTGTAAAGTTCTTGTCATCTGATTTTCAATATTTGATCGTGATCGTGGCTAAAAAGTTGTTATCTCTAAAGAAATAATCAATTCTTGAGTAACAATGATGTACTGGTGAGAAGAAGGACTATGCTCTTGAGTTTGGATTTAGAAATCTCCATGGTCTGATAAGCTATGATCAATTACAAACTGTGTAATTGTGTTTGCAGTGTTTGATGTTATTGCCCATGTGGCTGAAGACCTATCCAGGTCTGGATTTAAAACATAATTCATGTCTCCAACCATTATAATTTTATGAGTGTTCACATTAGCAATGGATGCAAATACGTTTTGGATGAAGTCTCTGTCATCCACATTGGGTGCATAGATATATGTATATCAAAAAACTTTTTCTCTTTAAAACTAAATAAATTACCCATAATGATCACATATAGCCCTTAAGAATCAGATACTACATCTGATACTACCAATGCCATAGTTCTATGTATTAAGATTCCCAAACATCTAGTTTTCTTTGTATATCTGGAGTAGAATATTTGGCCAGTCTATTCTCTTTGCAAACAAAACTGATCCTTGATTAATAAGTGGGTCTTCTGTAAAAATACTATTTGGGCATTTAGACCTGTTAAGTGAGTGAATACTATTTTTCTCTTTAATTTGTGATTGATACATTTGACATTCCAGCTCACAAAGTTCACTGTTTGGTCAAAGAGACAATACTTCTGAACTTTTGTTGACATTTTGTAGTCTTAAATTAAGGTAGTACATTATTACATAAGAAAGGTTTAACCTTAATTTCCAGTTTTGCCAGGAGTTATTGCTATGAAGCCTGTTGTTGTGTTGGCACTTACAGTTGTGGAGGTAAAAAGGATAGATTAGAAATAGCTAGTTTTCTTTCTCTCCACCCTCAATACACCCACTCCCCCAATTTTGCCTCCCTACCACCCCCTTTTGCCTCCCCACATGAGGCTAGATCACACTTCACGATGTCCAGTCCTCTGACATAGAGACAGAGCAAGTCCCAAACAAAATAAGCCCCACAGCAGTGGTGTAGCAGGATTAAAGTAGAGATGTCTATTGGTAATACAGCCCAAATATTACAAACCCAGGATATAATCTTAAATAGTTATATTTGTAAAATTGTATTAAAAAATCAAAAAATAGACATGCTAGCAGCTAGTGTATACAAAGCATTTTGCTCTGGAGGATGGCAAATAGCTGTATATGATTAGGTAAAGAAGGCAAAAAAAGCCAGATGACAAGCGTTTGTGTTTTCACAGCTATTGCTGGCACTGCTGCACTAACAGAGATGGGTGGGTACGAGAAGATTCTATACTTTGGCATTGAATCCACGTTTACTTGTGGCAACTGTAGCATTTCTTTGGCAACTGTTTCCAACAATACTCGGTTTCGGTTGGTTTCTTCCAGTTTGACTTGAATGGATTAATTTCCCCAAATATCTAGTAAACTGCCAAACTTCTCCATCCTTCCACTGACTGTTGTCAAAGCTGTAGCTGAGCTCCCTCCATTGTTATTTTGTCTGTGTTTCCCATGCTAGCTGATGACAGCAGTGCTCACCCCAAGCCTATAGGCATAAAAACAAAAAATCAAATAAATTCTGATCTAAACGTTCTATTTCATGTCACATGGCAATGATTCAGATACATATCGAATCTAGGACTTCATATGAATGTGACTCAAATCTGATTTGAAAAGATCAGATTCCTGTGTCCACACCATCCTGAAAACATCAGATTTGTGTCAAATGAAGACAAAATAATTGTATTTGAGTCACTTGAGCCTGGTGATGTGAATAGAGCCTTTGAGAACCACTGGGATACAGGCAAATATTTCAATACCATTATAAAGTATTTTTTCAAATAAAAAAAAAATTGGTAGATGGAACAGCTTACAAATCAGCACATAATAGTTCTTTAGGGACCTTCATAAGTTAATATTTTGAATTCTTAATAATACATAAATAGGGCTCTTGGAGCAAGTAATATTAAACGTTAATGTATAAAACTAGTAACCGCTTTATGTGTATTGTATATGGGGATTATCTGAGATAAGATTATATATCTTTGGTGCCTCCATTAGGTGCCCACACTCAACAGATTTTAAAATGAAGAGCGAGTATCAAAAAAACAGTAGTAAATGATACCTTCCACACCTACAAAAAGATCATCTTTTGTTACATTTTGTTAATAAGGGACATACTATCAGGAGATCATGGAAGAATCAAGTGAACCACCTACTTTAATATAGCAGAGTTCCCTCATTCTTTGCTCACTTTCTTTTGGTTTATACTATTCTATTTTATTCTATTCTATGTTTTTATACAACAGGAGGAGAGGCAGATCAAAGCACAACTGGCAACCCTGTGCTTAATATAATCCTTTGGGCTCCCCCACTTCTCTTCTCACCTATGGGGAAATCTCCTACAGCCCATCCCTAAAGGGGTACACTGAGCACTCTTTTTGGCACTCATCTAGGTGCTAATCTGTGAAATATTGCTGCTTAGTGGGAAAATCAAGCTTGTCTCATCTTCAGCCAAATACTACCTAATAGACCAGGAAACATTCTAGGGATGGAATGCATTTGATCTTTGGATTTGCTGTCTTTAAGCACCAATGACATAATAAAGTTCTCTTTTAGTACTCCTTTAGTACTCTTTTTTTTTTCTGACCATTACCGTTTTCAAATTAAGTGATTTAGTCCATTTGTGACATTGTAACTTTTGAGTATATAATTAAGGGAATAGTAACTATATATTTAGTATCATGGTGTTTTTAAAGATTAACATTTCTGTCTCAGTGTGGTCACCTCCATGGACTTTGTCAACATGCTAACAGGTATTTAGTCAGAACCTCTGATTACATGCAGACATTATTAAGATGTGCATGCTATATTAACCTACACATTTGCATTGCCATGTGTAAGTGTATCCAGTGATGAATTGGAATCCCATGCCCAGCTCTGATTCTGTAATGTATAAAGTACAACCAAAAAGAGCCTATTGAACAAATTAGGGATACATTCATCCATCACTTTTCTTTACATTGCTTACACAATGCAGAATTGTTATATAGCTGTATTTCCATTAACATTGATAGACAGATAAAGTCAATAAATTATTGTGTCTAATCCTCTTTAAAAAAAACCCTGTATGTGTCCAGGTGTCCGTGTGTGTGTGTGTCTTCTGGTGAAGTCCGCATGCTTGGGGCCACATGGCACATGTTCAGTCTTTTCCTGTGCATTCCCTGTGCAGAGAGAGAGAGAGAGACAGACAGACACACACACACACACACACACACACAAGAGACACACACACACACACAGAGGCGCGCGCTTCAGAGAAACACACAGACACACGAGAGACAGACACACACACACAGGCAGGCCCGCAAGAGAGACACACACGCACGTGCATTGTTGCAATGTTACTTTTCTTGGTCGTTTATTAAATTATGGATTTTTCAAATGTTCATTTTTTTCCTGTGCTTAAAACTCATTACAAAAAGTGTTTTTAGCGAGCAGGTCATAAGGCTATAGCGCTAACTCTTGCAGTGTTAGTTTTCTCATTGTTATTCAAGGTTTTTACATTTAGTTTACTATTACGCTGTGCATTCAATGGTTTAATTAACTATATTTGTGCTTAAAAACTTAAAAATATATATATTTACATACAGTTCATATGGTCTGGAACGGATTAATTGTATTTACATACAATCCTATGGGGGAAATTACTTAGGTTCACTGAGGTTCCACTGTATTACTGTCAGACAAAATTACAGGCATTTTACGGAAATACAAACCAGTATTACCGAGAGAGAAAATTAAAGGCACACAATACAGTGATGCATATTACAGCCACATACAAGGTCCCTTGCCATTTAATATAGACTGTTCCTACTAATGTTTATGCACTACTGTTCTAGTGCCCGTTATTGTAATGGGCTTAATGTCTAGTATATGTATAAAGAACCTATGTGCAGTGAATGTCTTATCATCCATTCAACCATCCATTTCCCAATCCAAACAATCTAATTACAGAACAGCAGGCATCCTAGCCTGGCTACACCAGGTGCAGTACAAAAATGAGCCTAAGCCTCAGAAGTTTCAAGATGTGTTGTGCCATTTCCCTGCAGTCCAGGACATATTATTTCTTTTGTAAAGAAACCGTTAATAAATCATTCAAGTAAGGCACCTCATTTGCTCATTAGTTTGTACATTCTTCAGATAAGAGATGGATTGATAGATGGACTGATATAATGAAATATTTTCTTTGAGTTTGCTAAGCAAGAAATTGGTATTATCTGTTTGTCAGTTATGGACACTTAATACATCTCTCCTCCAGCATTTAAGCTTATATATTTTGGATATCCTATAATCCTTCTCTTGATAAGGTGTTCTACACTGAGCATGATATGGCCCCAAAATTGTATCTTCTAAAAAAACTTCTAGCCCTTCTGGTATCAAGTCAGATACTAGGAGTGCTAATGAAGATTCCTTACATCCATCATGCAAAATAAAAAGAGGGTCTCATTTGTCATCTTCATCTACAACACCAACACCAACCAGTCATGAGACTCCACCAGAGCACATCATACACTATTATACAGACATCTACCAATATTCTTCTGCTTATCCGAAATCGGGTCATGAGGGCAGCAACTTGAGCAGAGATGCCCAGACGTCCCTCTTCCTGGCCACTTCTACAAGCTCTTCCAGGGAATCTTTAGGCATTCCCAGGCCAGCCAAGAGTCATTGTCCCTCCAGCATGTCCTGGGTCTTCCACGGGGCCTCCTCCCAGTTAGGTGTGCCCGGAACACCTCACCAGGGAGGCGTACAGGATGCATCCTGATCAGATGCCTGAGCCACCTCATCTAACTCCTCTCGATGCAGAGGAGCAGTGTCTCTACTCTGAGCTCCTCCAGGATGATTGAGCTTCTCACCCTATCTTTAAGGGAAAGCCCAGACACCCTGCGAAGGAAACTCATTTCAGCCGCTTGTATTCACGATCTCGTTCTTTCATTCACTACCCACATCTCATGACTATAGGTGAGGGTAGGAACGTAGATCAACCGGTAAATTGAGAGCTTTGCCTTTTGGCTCAGCTCCTTTTTCACCACGACAGACCGATGCAGATCCCGCATCACTGTGGACACCGCACCGATCCACCTGTCGATCTCCCGCTCCATTCTTCCCTCACTGGTGAACAAGACCCTAAGAAACTTAAACTCCTCCACTTCGGGCAGGATCTCGCTCCCAACCCTGAGAGGGCAATCCACCCTTTTCCGGCTGAGGACCATGGTCTCGGATTTGGAGGTGCTGATTCCCATCCCAGCCACTTCACACTTGGCTGCGAACTGATCCAGTGAGAGCTGAAAATCACGGCCTGATGAAGCAAACAGCACAACATCATTTACAAAAAGCAGTGACCCAATCCTGAGTCCACCAAGATGGACCCCCTCAATGCCTTGGCTGCGCCTATAAATTCTGTCCATAAAAGTTATGAACAGAATCGGAGACAAAGGGCAACCCTGGCGGAGTCCAACTCTCACCAGAAACGGGTTCGACTTACTGTCGGCAATGGAGACCAAGCTCTGACACCAGTTGTACAGGGACCGAACAGCCTTTATCAGGGAGTCCGGTACCCCATACTCCCGGAGCACCCCCCACAGGATTCCCCGAGGGACACGGTCGAATGCCTTTTCCAAGTCCACAAAACACATGTAGACTGGTTGGGAAAACTCCCATGCTCCTTCCTGGACCCCGCCAAGGATGTAGAGCTGGTCCACTGTTACGCGACTAGGACGAAAACCGCACTGTTCCTCCTGAATCCAAGGTTAACTATCTGATGGACCCTCCTCTCCAGGACCCCCTAATAGACTTTTCCAGGGAGGCTAAGGAGTGTGATCCCTCTGTAATTAGAAAATGCCCTCCGACCACCACCCCAGTCTGCCAATCCAGAGGCAATGTCCCCGATGTCCATGAGATGTTGCAGAGGCATGTCAACCAAGACAATCCTACAACATCCAGAGCCTTGAGTAACTCAACTTCTTGTGAATTGAAAGTGTTGAGGAAATTTTTAAAATTGAGTTTGTTCAGATATGAGAGAAATGAAGGAGGATTGGAAAAAAAAGTGTGGGGTTAAGGAAAAAGTGAAATATTTTTTGAAAAAAATGAGGAGTAAATTGCTTGGTATTCAACTTGATGTTGTGAAATATATTGCAGTTCTGGTTCTAATACAAGGTGTTAGAGTTTTGCTGATTTTTTTGCACTTCTATTAACTTAATTGCCTAACTAGGACCACTTGATTTTTCACACTAAGATGATGAAGGTGTGACTGTTGTTAGTTTGCCTTTTTAATATGTTGTTCCATCAGCTGGCCCAGTACCTGTTCATTAGCTCAATTACTTAATAATTAATATAATTACTTGATATTGGGAACTCTGTTCACATACAGTACCTGAATTGGGCAGGGGAAATGTGTCAAGTTTGAAAACAGAACACTTAAATAACTTGTACAGGTAGGTGAACACCTTTACATGCAACTCTGTATTGAAATAATCCAGCAGGAGAAATGAATGGATAAATAAAATAACTGACTCTATACTGGATTAATCAAATATATGAAATCAATTAGAGAAAAAATAAATTAATACATATGGTAATTAGCGAAATAGAAGATTTCTGTAAAATTGCCCGTAAAATTGATTTTATAGGCAAATATAAAATATGAAAGTTAATAAAATCAGATTTTGCAGGTTTTTCTGAAATTGAAAGTAATGAATATTGACACCATTGACCATTTACTTTACTACACAGGTAGGAAAATGACATTGGACTCACAGGCACAGAGGTTGCCTGGTTTAGTTCTTATTTATCAAATTGTTAACAGTACATTGAGAAATGGGCTAACGGTACCCCATCATTATACTCAAAAGTTAAATGGCTCAGTACTGGGACCTTTACTGATTTCACTTTATATGCTTAACTGGAATCTATCATTAGAAATCTAATTTTCACCCGTACGCAGATGAAACCCGGTTATACATTTCTCTTAGACCGAATGATGTTTCTCCAATGCTGCCCTTAATTAATTGTGTCAGTGAGTTAAAGGAGTGGATGAATGAGAACTAGTTATCTCTGAATAAAGAAAAAAAACAGAAATGTTAACTTTTGGAGGGAACAATACTGACCATGACAAATTTCTGTCACTGTTTAACTCAGTTGGAATCACCATTAGTTTTACTGAATTAGTCTGCAATGTAGGTGTTATCTTTGACACTAACATGTAATTTAAAACACACATTACTAAAATATCCAAAGCATGGTTTTTTTTTTTTTTGCATCCTACAAATATTAATTAACACTTTTCTAAATATCCAACACATCCATCCATCCATTTTCTAACCCGCTGAATCCGAATAGGGTCACGGGGGTCTGCTGGAGCCAATCCCAGCCAACACAGGGCACAAGGCAGGAACCAATCCTGGGCAGGGTGCCAACCCACTGCAGGACACACACAAACACACCCACACACCAAGCACACACTAGGGCCAATCCACCTAACCTGCATGTCTTTGGATTGTGGGAGGAAACCGAAGCGCCCGGAGGAAACCCACGCAGACACAGGGAGAACATGCAAACTCCACGCAGGGAGGACCCGGGAAGTGAACCCGGGTCTCCTAACTGCGAGGCAGCAGCGCTACCACTGCGCCACCGTGCCGCCCTATCCAACACACTGAGAAATTAATATATGCATTTACTTCTAGTAGGATTGACTACTGCAATGTGCTCTTCACTGGCTGTCCAATCATTCCTTTTGTATCTTTCCGTTAATTCAAAATGCTGCGGCAAGAATTATTACATGAACCAGAAAATACAAACACATACTCCCAGCTCTCAATTCTTTACACTGGTTACCGGTTAAGTTTAGGGCTGATTTCAAAATCCTCCTTTTAACTTATAAATCTTTGAATGGCCGTGGGCCAGCTTACTTAACTGAACTTATCATTACCTATAAACCAGAGCACACCTCAAGATCTCAAGATGCCGGCCCACTTAAGATTTCAAGGATTAATGAAATAACAGTGGGATGTCAAGCTTTTAGTTACAGGGCACTGAAACCGTGGAATGATCTGCCAGCTAATATTAGAGATGCTCCTTCAGTCTCAGCTTTCAAATCCTGGCTGAAGACTCACTACTTTAGTCCAGTGTATCCTGACTAGAGCTGCTGATTAGCCATGTATACTGAATTTCCGTTTGTTAGTGATTTGAGCAGGAATATAAGTAATAGAACATTTATAAATCGTTACTAACCTTTGTCTATTCTGCTTCTCTTCCCATTATCTGGACGTGGCATAGCATTGTCTGGCTGCTCTTGTGCATATGAAAAACACATGTTAAGTAAAGGAGCGCTACAATCATCAGCTGTAAAGATTCTCTCATTAGATTGGGAAGCTAACACGGAGTCAACTATAGAAAACCCAGGAGCGGGTTAGGCAGCCAGCCAATTGGCTGAGGCTTTCAGGACTGTGACTTTTTTTTTGTCTTTCTCTTTTACAGTTTTACTGGTTCATCAACTAATTAATATAGAGATATCGTTGGCTTCGATTTATGTTTAATCAGGTCTGCTTTGTTCTTTGTGTGTCATAACAAATATACATTTATAAGTATAACAGTTCACAGTGCCCTGTGCCAGCACTCACTGAGGGGTGCTATACAAAAATAAGTTATACTTTATGATGAATATGAAAAACTATACACAGTACTCTTCGAATTTTTATTATTTCCGATATTCCTTATTAAAAAGACGTATCACACTGAGGAGAACGGATGATCCTTACTGATTTACTGAAGTTAAGTTCTGTATGTAATGGATGTCTATCATCAACTGAGATGATTTCCAAATCAACTACATCAGCTCCTGTCACTTTAGCTACATGTTTGGTAATCTGCTGGAGCTTTTTAAAATTTTGGTTTGCCAAACTACTAAACCAGGCAGTGAAACAGAAAATGAAGACTGTAGATCACGCTGCAATAAAAGGACAGCAAAAAGTCCATGTCTACTTTAAATAGTCTGAATTTACAATGGAAAATAAGTGCTGATTACATTCAGTGTAAATGTTTCTGTATTAATATTCCAAAAAAGATTATTATGTAGGGTAGTTCTTATTTATATTGTCACTGTTTCTACCTTCTCCCTCAAAACAATGATGGGTAAACATGTAGATTTCTGCCTCTTAAACTCAAATATCACTTTTTTAGATTTTTTGAAATTCAGAGTCTGATAGTTCCTATTGCATAAGTGAGTAGGGAAATTAAATACATGAATGACTGCCTTAAACAACAACCCTGTAATACAATAAGCAGGTACTGAAATTAATCTAAGAATAGACAAATAAATAAATACCTCTTAGAGTAAAAGTCTGCTGGAACTGAATACAGAAATAAATAAATTAATGAATAAATGCCTCTTCTCGTGAACCTGTGCTAGAATTGGTGACTTTAGATAATGTGTGAATGAATAACTCAATGCACAATGTAATATTGTCATGTCATTTTTGAACCCGCTTAATCTAGATCTGGGTCACAGGAGGTTCTGGGGCCTATCCCAGCTAATATAGGGCACAAGGCAGGAACAAACCCTAAACAAGGTGCCAGTCCATAGCAGGTTGAACACACACAATTTATCATTGCCAGTTCACCTAATAATAATAATAATTAATAATTCTTTACATTTATATAGTGCTTTTCTCCCTACTCAAACCGCTCAGCTCAGGTTGAGGGCCTTGCTCCACGGCCTAACAGAGTGGCTTTTGGCATTTACGGGATTTGAACTGGCAACCTTCCAATTGCCAGTGCAGATCCCTAGCCTCAGAGGGACTAACCTGTATGTCTCTGGAGTGTGGGAGTAACCTGCAGCACAGAGAGGAAACCACGGGGAGAACATGCAAACTCCATGCAGGAAGGACCCGGGAGATGAAGACAGCATTGCTACCACTGCACCACCATACCACCCCAAAATAATCATTTCAAATTTTGAAATTAATTAATCAACATACAAATAAATGAACACATAATTGATAGCCTGGAATTGAAATCTTATATTATAATATGTGAGTAAGGATAATGAATGAATGAATAAATAAATGCTGTTACCCATGCTGCTACAGTGAAGTAACAGAAATGAATGAATGAATGAATGGTCAATTTAGTATTAATTGCAAGCCTAGTATATACAAATCTCATAAAGCAGGAAGCAGAAATCTGCTCTCTCATAATCACAGATCTGGCATGGAGCCTGAATATGCGGCTCTTGGTGGCAGATTCTTTATTGGGAATAGCAGTTAAAATCTGAAAGAAAGAAAGAAAGAAAGAAAATAAATGCTCTAGTTCTGTTGTAGGATATTCTAGGTCAAATAGTATCAAAAAGGGGAAGCTTCAGTGGTTTTCATATCCTCTTGAGAGCTTCTAATTATATCTTCATCATCAGATTTCACAGCGGTGTGAGAACTTGGACAGTAAGCTGTTGATGTATATGCTTTCTCATACTGGTGTTGGCGAATGACTGTTGAAATAAATTCTGGAGACTAAGAATAACATTTCACACCTCTCACTGAATGTAACACATTTGGGAATCTCAAAAGACAGTGCCCTCAAAACAGCAGGATGTGCAAAATGTGAAATATCTCGTTTTTCCGGAGACAGATATTATATAAATGTTCAGCACTTAACACTATTTTCAAAAGAGGAACTGAGTTTTCAGTGTAAAGTGCTTGATGGATAAGTAAAAATAAACTGTCGCCTTCCTGAATTCTGACACTTGAGATACATGAAGTAAATTATATCAAAATTAAGATATGATTATCAAATGTAAGGTTTCCAATTACTTTAAAAGGGGCTTAATCAAACATATTGACACATAGTACAAACAGGATGAAAAGTATCTAAGCCGAGCAAATGGCACACAATTATTTTGCTCACCCTGAGTTGTTTATTGTGATTACTGTGAAATCTGTTAAGGTCAATCTCAGCTGTCTCTCAACCCACTTATTCCAACAATGCCAAAGGGAGCACCGCAGATGCCAATCCTTGCATGGCACAGTTGCATCCGGAGTGACTAATCAACCTAAACTGCAGGTCTTTAAGATGCAAGAAACTAGACAACTCAGTGAAAATCAATGCAGACATGTAGATGGGAGTAGTTTGAATAGCCAATCTGGAATTTAAAGCCAAGTCAATGAAATTGGGCACTTCACCTGCAATTAAAAGTGGTAAAATAAATCACCTTCCCATGGGCTCACCACCTATGGGAGGGGCCAAGGAGGTCGGGTGCAGTGTGAGTTGGGTGGTGGCCGGAGGCGGGGACCTTGGCGGTCTGATCCTCGGCTACAGAAACTGGCTCTTGGGACGGGAATGTCACCTCTGAAGGGAAGGAGCCTGAGCTAGTGCAGGTCGAGAGGTTCCGGCTAGATATAGTCGGACTCACCTCGACGCACAGCTTGGATTCTGGAACCAATCTCCTTGAGAGGGACTGGACTCTCTACCACTCTGGAGTTGCCCCGGTGAGAGGCCGAGCAGGTGTGGGCATACTTATTGCCCCCCGACTTGGAGCCTGTGCGTTGGGGTTTACCCCGGTGGACGAGAGGGTGGCCTCCCTCCGCCTTCAGGTGTGGGGAAGGGTCCTGACTGTTGTTTGTGCATATGCGCCGAACAGCAGTTTGGAGTATCCACCCTTTTTGGAGTCTCTGGAGGGGTTGCTAGAGGGCATACCTTCTGGGGATTCCCTCGTTTTGCTGGGAGACTTCAATGCTCACGTGGGCAATGACAGTGAGACCTGGAAGGGCGTGATTGGGAGGAATGGCCCCCCGATCTGAACCCGAGCGGTGTTTTGTTATTGGACTTCTGTGCTCGCCACGGATTGTCCATAACGAACACCATGTTCAAGCATAAGGGTGTTCATATGTGCACTTGGCACCAGGACACCCTAGGCCTCAGGTCGATGATCGACTTTGTGGTTATCGCCGGACTTGCGGCCATATGTCTTGGACACTTTCGGGTGAAGAGAGGGGCGGAGCTGTCAACTGATCACCACCTGGTGGTGAGTTGGCTTCGATGGTGGGGGAAGATGCCGGTCAGACCTGGTAGGCCCAAACGTGTTGTGAGGGTCTGCTGGGAACGGCTGGCAGAGTCCCCTGTCAGAAGTAGCTTCAACTCCCACCTCGGCAGAACTTCAACCACGCCCCGAGGGAGGTTGGGGGACATTGAGTCGAATGGAGCCATGTTCCGTGCCTCTATTGTTGAGGCGGCTGACCGGAGCTGTGGCCGTAAGGTGGTCGGTGCCTGTGTGGCGGCAATCCCCAACCCGTTGGTGGACACCGCGTGAGGGATGCAAGCTGAAGAAGGAGTCCTATAGGACTTTTTGTCCTGTGGGTCTCTGGAGGCAGCTGATAGGTACCGCAGGCCAAGCGAATGCGGCTTCGGTTGTTGCTGAGGCAAAACTTCGGGCATGGGAGGAGTTTGGAGAGGCCATGGAGAACGACTTCGGACGGCTTCGAGGAGATTCTGGTCCACCGTCCGCGTCTCAGGAGGGGAAGCAGTGCAGTGTCAACACCGTATATGGTGGGGATGGTGCGCTGCTGACCTCGACTCGACGTTGTGGGTCGGTGGGGGAGTACTTCAAGACCTCCTCAATCCCACTAACATGCCTTCCAATGAGGAAGCAGAGCCTGGGGACTCTGAGGTGGGCTTTCCCATCTCTGGGACTGAAATCACCAAGGTGGTCAAAAAACTCCTTGGTGGCAGGGCCCCGGGTGGATGAGATACGCCCGGAGTTCTTTAAGGCTCTGGATGTTGTAGGACTGTCTTGGTTGCAGCATCGCATGGACATCGGGGACAGTGCCTCTGGATTGGCAGACGGGGTGGTGGTCCCCTCTTTAAAAGGGGACCGGAGGGTGTGTTCCAACTATAGAGGGATCACACTCCTCAGCCTCCCTGGAAAAGTCTATTCGGGGTTCTGGAGAGGAGGGTCCGTGGATAGTGAACCTCGGATTCAGGAGGAACAGTGTGGTTTTCGTCCCTGGTCGCGGAACAGTGGACCAGCTCTTCACCCTTAGCAGGTCCTGAGGGTGCATGGGAGTTTGCCCAACCAGTCTACATGTGTTTTGTGGACTTGGAAAAGGCATTCGACCGTGTCCCTCGGGAATCCTGTGGGGGTGCTCGGGAGTATGGGGTACGGACCCCTGATAAGAGCTGTTCGGTCCCTGTACAACCGTGTCAGAGCTTGGTCCGCATTGCCGCAGTAAGTCAGCCCGTTTCCAGTGAGAGTTGGACTCGCCAGGGCTGCCCTTTGTCACCGATTCTGTTCATAACTTTTATGGACAGAATTTCTAGGCGCAGCCAGGGTGTTGAAGGGGTCCGGTTTGGTGGACTCAGGATTGGGTCACTGCTTTTGCAGATGATGTTGTCCTGTTTGCTTCATCAGGCGTGATCTTCAGCTCTCTGGATCGGTTGCAGCTGAGTGTGAAGCGGCTGGGATGAGAATCAGCACCTCCAAATCCGAGACCATGGTCCTCAGCCGGAAAAGGGTGGAGTGCCCTCTCAGGGTTGGGGGGGAGATCCTGCCCCAAGTGGAGGAGTTTAAATATCTCGAGGTCTTGTTCACGAGTGAGGGAAGAATGGATCGTGAGATTGACAGGCGGATCGGTGCGGCATCCGCAGTGATGCAGGCTCTGCATCGGTCTGTCGTGGTGATAAAAGGAGCTGAGCCGTAAGGCAAAGCTCTCAATTTACCAGTCGATCTACTTCCTACCCTCACCTATGGTCATGAGCTATGGGTAGTGACCAAAGAACGAGATCGCTAATACAAGGGCTGAAATGAGTTTCCTCGCAGGGTGTCTGGGCTTTCCCTTAAGGATAGGGTGAGGAGCTCAGTCATCCGGGAGGGGCTCAGAGTAGAGCCGCTGCTCCTCCGCATCGAGAGGAGTCAGATGAGGTGGCTCGGGCATCTGATCAGGATGCCTCCTGGACGCCTCCCTGGTGAGGTGTTCCGGGCACGTCCAACCGGGAGGAGGCCCCGGGGAAGACCCAGGACACACTGGAGGGACTATGTCTCCCGGCTGGCCTGGGAACGCCTTGGGATTCTCCCGGAAGAGCTGGAAGAAGTGGTCGCGGAGAGGGAAGTCTGGGCTTCTCTGCTTAAGCTGCTACCCCCGCGACCCGACCTCGGATAAGCAGAAGAGGATGGATGGATGGATGGATGAAAATAAATCACTTGTTCTCGAGATGCTGTTTGAAAGTGTGCAGAAAAAATGCAATGAAAACATAAACTTACAATTAAAAATTAAGCTTATTTTCAATGCATGATGACATCAGAGTGCTCAGAGAAATATCTCAGTAGCCACCAGGAGAATGAGTATGCTAACCATGCACATTCACGTTGGGTTAGGAATTAAATATATGTTCATTGAGGTGTGAGGCCATAATGCTACTGCGTTACCCAAAACATTAGAAAGTGACATAAAAACCAATGCTCCTCAATGGCAGGTTATTGCTTTCTGTGCAGAAGAATTAAAGGAGTTCATTGTCATTTCTTAGCTTAGTCGAGATATATGTATTTGGCTAAACTGAACAACATCAATGCAATTAAATTGGAAATAAACTGTTCAAACTTTTTACACATTTTGAAGTTGTGACGTTGACACATTTTTCTCAATTAAAAAAAAACACTAATTTATCAATGCATTCTGCCAATCTAATTATTTTCATTTTTAACAATAACTCTACCAGTGAAATGTTAGTACATTTTGTTTGAGAAGGCTAGCTTTGTACTCATTTGACGGTAAATTACAAACAATGTAAATTTCCTGAACACTGTTAGAAACAGAATATTTTACACATTCTAAGTAAAGGAAAAATTTTATGTTGAGGTCATCTTGCCATTGGCATATCTTGGCAGCAATGCCCGTAGTAAAAAACAAGGTTTCACTAACTTTAATGCTTGTCATTAAAAAGTCAGGGATCTTGTACATATTCCCCAAAATTTTGCTTCCAATCTCATAGTTGCAGATTAGGGCAAAATACCTTCCTATTTTTTAATTGTGTATGCATGTAGAGTACTCAGTGGAAGATGTCACATATCATACGGTTTATAAGAATTAGCCCAATAAATAATCACAAGCATCTTCTTACAGTTGTGCATGAAAGTTTGTGAACCCTTTAGAATTTTCTATATTTCTGCATAAATACAGTATTACCTAAAACATCTTTAGATTTTCACTCAAGTCCTAAAAGTAGATAAAGAGGAGCCAGTTAAACAAATGAGACAAAAATATTATACTTGGTCATTTATTTATTGAGGAAAATGATCAAATATTACATAAAAGTAATATTTTAAAAGCAAAAGTATGTGAACCTCTAGGATTAGCAGGTAGTTTGAAGGTGAAATTCAAGTCAGGTGTTTTCAATCAATGGGATGACAATCAGGTGTGAGTGGGCACCCTATGTTATTTAAAGAACAGGGATCTATCAAAGTCTGCTCTTCACAACACGTTTGTGGAAGTGTATCATGGCACAAACAAAGGAGATTTTTGAGGACCTCAGAAAAAGAGTTGTTGATGCTCATCAGACTGGAAAAGGTTACAAAACCATCTCTAAAGAGTTTGGACTCCACCAATCCACAGTCAGACAGACTGTGTACAGATGGAGGAAATTCAAGACCATTGTTACCCTCCCCAGGAGTGATCGACCAACATAGATCACTACAAGAGCAAGGCGTGTAATAGTCAGCGAGGTCACAAAGGACCCCACGGTAACTTCTAAGCAACTGAAGGCCTCTCTCACATTGGCTAATGTTCATGTTCATGAGTCCACCATCAGGAGAACACTGAACAACAATGGTGTGCATGGCAGGGTTGCAAGGAGAAAGCCACTGCACTCCAAAAAAAACATTACTGCTCGTCTGCAATTTGCTAAAGATCATGTGGACAAACCAGAAGGCTATTGGAAGAATGTTTAGTGGACAGATGAAACCAAAATAGAACTTTTTGGTTTAAATGAAAAGCGTTATGTTTGAAGAAAGGAAAATACTGCATTCCAGCATAAGAACCTTATCCCATCTGTGAAACATGGTGGTGGTAGTATCATGGTTTGGGCCTGTTTCGCTGCATCTGGGCCAGGACGGCTTTCCTTCTTTGATTGATCGATGAATTCTGAATTATATCAGAGAATTCTAAAGGAAAATGTCAGGACATCTGTCCATGAACTGAATCTCAAGAGAAGGTGGGTCATGCAGCAAGACAACGACCCTCAGCACACAAGTCGTTCTACCAAAGAATGGTTAAAGAAGAATAAAGTTAATTTTTTGGAATAGCCAAGTCAAAGTCCTGACCTTAATCCAATCAAAATGCCGTGGAAGGACCTGAAGCGAGCAGTTAATGTGAGGAAACCCACCAACATCCCAGAGTTGAAGCTGTTCTGTATGGAGGAATGGGCTAAAATTCCTCCAAGCCGGTGTGCAGGAATGATCAAAAGTTACCAGAAAAGTTTAGTTGCAGTTATTGCTGCAAATGGGGTCACACCGGATACCGAAAGCAAAGGTTCACATACTTTTGCCACTCACAAATATGTAATATTCAATCATTTTCCTTAATAAATAAATGACCAAGTATAATATTTTTGTCTTATTTGTTTAACTGGTTTCTCTTTATCTACTTTTAGGACTTAACTGTATATAATACACTACCTTAGCTGTCCGTTTGTCCAGGATTTTAAATCACCTGTAGCTCGCAAACCGTTTGACCTATTGACCTGATATTTGGTACACATACTGTATACAACATGACCTCTACTGTCCACTTTCGGGGTGATGATTTTTATTACTCTTTTCATTTTTATGTTATTGTAGAATCAACTCTAGCAGCGCGCAACAGGGCCATTCTCATCCCTACCACCTTTGCCGTCACTTCCCCTACCTCTTCATATCTTAAATTATTCTTGAGGCAGATTGAAGACTTAAGTGCCAGCTTAAGTGAAAAATTAAGAAAAGCGTACTAAGTAATTGCATCACAAACACTGACTTAATTAGTTTTAACATGAAAAGATGACAAAAGAAGAGAAGAAGTGGGCTGCTAGAGTGGAGAAAAGAAGAGCTGCTCACGAAGCAAGAAGCACATCAACCTCTGAGCAAATGAATGCTAAATGTACAAAGAAAGAGAATGAAAACTATAAGTCAAGTGTATTCACTGCACATTATCATGCAGTACGTCGTTACTGATACTATATATTACTCCATAGCCCTGTCCTCCCTACTTCTCTCTGTTACCAGACTTTCAGCTCCATCTTGTTTTGCATTTTGACAAGGATTAGTTGAAGATGTTGTTCAGTCATCAACAATGAAGTGACAGAGAGGTAGTGTGTGGAAGAAAAATAAATTAAATAACAGTAGGGCATTATTTACATGAGAATGGTAAGATAAGCCCTAGCCTATGCTTAGTAGTGAAGCCAAAATGTGGGCAGGTGGGCATTCATGCTGTGCCCCATTCCAATTGGGGGACCCAGAAATATGACCAAAAAAAGTATTTAACAATATTCTGGTACTTCCAAATATAAGGCCTTATATAAGTAACATCACATCTACAGGTGGTCAAGGCTGCAAGTTCACAAGTGACAATGCAGGGAAGAAAGCAACCATGAAAATAAAACGATAATCAGTAAGATTGATGCAAATTAAAACTGTAATAATATTGAGATAGAGGTGAACAAGGAGCAAGTGATGAAAAGGACTTATCACAATTTACAAGTGCCAACAGTGCTAACTTCATTCATGCTTAAAGCACAAGAAAATGACTAAACCAATCAGCACAGGTTCTAAAATCAGATGCTTACTCTTGGTGTCATAACTGCTTTTATTGCAGATTTAAGATGTTAAATCTTTGGAATTTAATAATAATAATAATAATAATACATTTTATTTATACAAGGCGCCTTCCTGAGAACTCAAGGACACTGAAAAAACAATAAATAAATAAATAAAAGACACAATTATAAACAACTAAAAAAATCAGAAAATATAAAAATTAAAACCAAACATAACCACTGTAATCATAAAGAAAAAGACATTTTAAACAGATGCATTTTAAGTTTACATTTGAAGGATGAATATGATTTGATATTTCTAAGCTCGATAGGTAATGAATTCCAGAGCTTGGGAGCAGAACGGCTGAATGCTCTGCTCCCCATGGTGTTAAGACGGGCGAGAGGGACGGTCAGATGGATGGAGAAAAGAGAATCTAAGGTTACAGGAGGGGATTTTGACGCAGTGGGACCAATAACAAACTTGCCTCCCCATTTAAAAAGCCTTGCTTCCCCACTGCTTATACTTGAGTTAATAAAACAGACCCTAGTTTCTGAACAGTTACAGTAACAGACTCTTAACAGCTGTACCATATTGTATATTTATTCACATATCCATGCAGTTTCGGAACCTGTTCATTGTCACACATGTGCATCAGAGGGTCACCTTTTTAGGCTTATCATGTTAAAATTTAATACATTTCAACATGGCTTGAATAGAGACAAGAGTTTTATAGCCAGGTATGAGGACTGTTTGCATCTCTCAGACTGACACAGATAACCTGTCTACAGATCCACATTGTTTTGAAAAACTCATTACAAACTTCAAAAGACTTTGTTGGACAGTTATCTTATCCAAAGTTCTTGACCATACATTGTTCTTCTCTCTCTTGTTAAATTAATCTTAGCCTGAATGAACCTATTAATTTTTTACATTTAAGATTTTTCATTTAAAGATTTGCCAATGTTGTTTCTTGTCCTAGTGTGTGGATATAAACATAGGGAACTTCAGTTTCTGTATTACATCTTGCCTGAAGAAGGGGCCTGAGTTGCCTCGAAGGCTTGCATATTGTAATCTTTTTAGTTAGCCAATAAAAGGTGTCATTTTGCTTGGCTTTTCTCTACATTCATAATGGCTAACATGGTACAACACCCTAGTACTACAGGCTCTTTCGAGGAAAGCAATTCAACCCCAGGATAAGAGGCAGTGCTGCGGCTAATGATATCATCTCCTTCTCCACCCACAGCTCAGAGTTGCCAAATAAGGACAACTGACACCTCCCCTTCCAGATGGAGGGCAATAAATTTGAGGCACTCTTATGTGGTCATTAAAGCAGAGCAGGATGGAGCTCTACCCTAGACCTAACCACTTAAGAGAGGTACAGTAGCCTAGTGTTCCTGTTTTGGTGTTTATGCCATCAAGAGGTATTTCTGTTGTTGCTGGCACCATTAATAAGCGGGGTGACCGGGTTGGCACCGTAACATTTTTATTGGGACTCAGGTTGTAGCTTACTCGACCATATCATTCACACTGATCACACTTTCGCAATAATCAAACAATGTCTTTTCTTGTTGAGCATTTACATCATGACTTTGGTACTTGATCACACATGGAAATTTAGAAACCACTTACTTTTGATCTGCCGATATCTTAAATCCGTTGAAAATGGAAACTGAACATCATTCCTTGAAACTGTAATCAGTATCTCATGCTCTTCTTTTGTATTAGCAAAATGCTGTTGCATTTTGTTAATGTTATAATAACCTTAAATAATAATATCCACATATATACAGTTAATACATTAAAGCAGTTTACTGTAACAATAATAATAATAATAATATTACTAATAATAATGATGACATTTGAAATAAAGAATTCAGTGACCCACACAGAGAACTAGGATGAGCAGCAGTTCAGATTACAGACTGAAGAAAACCAAGCAAAGGCCTTCAATGAATGTGTGACGCTGTCGAATAGTGAGCTGCCAAACGGCATACCTAATAACTGTGGCAATTCTAGGAACTTTGAGGACCCCAGGCAAAAAACTCTATGAGGCCCTCCAACTTACCCTTCCCCAAGTCCCGACATGTGAGAATTTCGAATTTCTATTATTTTAATGCAATGTCTAAATTATTAAGATTAACAGGGAGAACTAAATAAACACAAATCCATCCATACATTATTCAACCCGCTATATCCTAACTACAGGGTCACAAATCCTTTATTTTAATTTTGTGAAAAAGATATTATATAAATAAAATACCACAATCAATACAACATTTGCATATACAGCAGAAAACCAACAATAAAAGAGTAAAGTAAATTTTAAAAATAAGTAAAAAAGTAAATAAATGGTACAGTCACACTGTTGTGTGTGCAGGCTTGCATGCCTGTTTTGATGTACATACTGTTCATGGATGTAACTTCAAATAGGTAAGCTGTCAGCCTTTTTAAGAATTAAACGCCAACTTTGTCATGTACCCTTCTGCTTTTTTGCCAGCTTGTTTTCTTTGTTTGCATATTAAGAATTTCCCCCTTTTATATTCTTTCTCTTTTTAAGTTTAAGCATTCTATGCTTTTCAATATTGTGATGCTTCATTTATGTCCCTTTAGACCGTTAATTAGCAGATGCCCACTTTCACTGCACAGTAGTATCTGATGAGTTAAGTCTTTGCAGGTTTTCTGAATGTTTTCTTTCTGGTTAGTTTAAAACCTGATAAGGCTGCCCCATGTGTGCATAAGGGACAGCTGAAGGGCTCTGGTGACTGTAATTCTACCACTGCTCCAGGGGTGGACACTTTGTCCTAATGCCTTGTTCTTTCTTACCTTCTTACCAGGGGCCTCATGCATAACGCCATTCGTAGAATTCACACTAAAACATGGCATAAAAACAAAAGCGGAAATGTGCGTACGCACAAAAAATTCCAGATGCATAAATCTGTGCGTTCACCAACTTCCACGTTCTTTCGCTCCATAAATCAAAATAAAGTAATGCACATGCATGCTCCTGCTGCCACTCCCAAACTACTCCCAGAATTAAGCCTCTTTGAATATGCAAATCAATATAAAAAGCCCTTAAGCTCCGCATTCTGCGAAAAGGCAATGGCAAAAGCACGGGGAAAATAGAAGAATTTTCAGCGAATACCAAGTGGAGGCAAGGAAAAATGTACTCTTTGTTGGTTTAAACAGTTGTATAAACAAGAAAAGGAAGTTGATTGAGTAACATAAAGTGTTGGAGAAACTTGAAAGCTTCAGTTCCCAAAGTTGCACAGTGCCCAAAATAAAAAAGAAGTTGTCAGATATCATAGTTGCCGTGAAAAGGCAAGTCGTAACTCACCATCTGAGTGTCATATGAAAGCTTATTAGGGTACAGAGAAAAGAAAAAAAATAGGGACACAGTGGGAAATAAGCATGAAATGTCAACTTTAATCTCGAAATTTCTACTTTAATCACGTAGTTTATTTTGTCATTAAAGTCGAACATCTTAAACTTCATCTTAAAAATTGTTTAATTTACTAGTTTCTCAAATCCCATTGTAATTAGTAGCATGTTAAATGCTTTGTTTTGTATGTGTTCTTCTATGTGTGTGAATCACTACGTGCTTCTTAAACGTGCTTACTCTTCCTCTGACTAGACACAGAATCCATTTCGTGATATTACAGTTCTGTGACTAATTAAATACTGAGATGTATACTTGATATCATTTTCATGATGATGGGAATTAAAGCATATATTAAACATGGGAACACAGTGGCTCAGTGATAATGACGAGCCGGCACACTGTCCAGAGATTTTTTTTGCCCTCCCGCAAGACACTTGCTGCACCGTGCGCGACCTTAAATGAAATACTTTTTTGCAGCAGTACTGTCTCATTCAAACATAATAACCACTGAACCAATAAACCAATTCTTGCCCATCCTTTTCTTTCTCCAAATACCCAATTGCCACACAATCAGCTCAGTAATATACGTTAAGCCATCTGTAAGCTTAGAACGCAGATTCTTCAAAACTTTCAAGGAACACTGAAATATCTTCGTAGTACATGTTTAATTATTCTATCCATCTATCCTTCCAGTGTCGTGCCAGCCCCAGCAAGAATACAGTGCGAGGCAGGAACAATCCGTGAATGGAGGGCCAGCTTCTTGCTAGTGCTGCAACACTGTGTCCTCTCATGTTTACTTATTAACAATACAGATTATTTACTTGAAGTTAAAGTTTTATCTGTATAACTAGCAAAATAGAGACCCATGGTGTAATTTTAAATGTGGAAGTGAGACATGTGAATCACACCTATTAACACAGTATGTTTCCATCTGGGTCTTATACCATGCCAAGTAAAACCAGAGAGCAGAGAATGAACCTCTGACTCAGAGTAGGAGAATTGTGTAGAATACAAAGTTGAGTCTGGGAACAACTTTCATATTCGCAATGACATAGAAGGACCAAAGGGCAAAGGGAGATTGGGATACTGAGGCATGACTGAATAAAGGATTTGATGTCTGCAAAAATATAATGAAAGTCTGAAATAGAAATGTAATCTACAGAGGAGGATATGCCTAAATACATTGGATTCAGAAAGTATTCAGACCTCTTCAGTTTTACTCATGTTGCAGACCTTGTGCATTTTTTAGACATTTTTGGAATTTCTTTAAAAATAAAAGACTGAGATCTCACATTGACTCAAGTATTCAGACCCTTTACTCAGTACTTTGCTGAAGCCCCTTTGACAGCAATCACAGCCTGGAGTCTTCTTGGGTCTGATACGACAAGCTTCACACACTTGCATTTGGGAGTATCTCAGTGATGATCAACAGAATGGGATGCTCCTGAGCCAGATTTCAAGGATCATAGCAAAGTATTTATTAACCATAAAATCAAATGGACAGAAGAAAGAAAAGTAAAAATTCTCCAGAAGGGTGCGAGATGTTGGGAGCATGCGCTGATACCACGCGTTGCTACACCCACCACACAACAAACCACCACTCGGAACCCGAGTGCAGCCATAGGAAGACACCTCAGCACCACACTGGAACAATGTGAGGTTTTTTATGGTGGCTGGAGAGCCAATCCTGCCACCCACCCCCAAATTTTCCCTGTAAGTTGGAGTACATGCTTGCAGGGCTGGATATAGATTAATGTCATAGCCAGGACAGAGCAATTGCAGGTTAAAGGCTGTGCTCAAGGGCTGAACAGAGTAGTCATGTCTGGCATTTACGGGATTTGAACTGGTAAACTTCTGATTGTTGCCATAGATCTCTAGCAACAAAACCACCACTTCACCGTTTCTCCAGTAGGAACATGTATACATCTTTAAAGCATACAAAGTTTTCAGAGTATACATGGCACTATTAATGCACCAAACTGTGGAATTATTAAGATCATCACTGACTCCCAGAATTAATTTTAGTTATGTTGCCACAAAAATAGGTTGCTTCCTGCATCTCATACTCATTTCCTTACCTGTTGAGAAAGTACATTTATATTGGTGTTTCCTGGCTATGGGATTGTGAGTGAATATTCATTTACACAGTCTAGTTAAGGTCATGTTCATCCTTCTGAGTGAATGCTTACCATACCCATACTGTCTGGCAGCCAGACGTGACCTGCTCAGTCTCTTTTACTTACCATATAAACTGACCTAGAGACACCCGCTACTTCAGATGTGTTTGTATCAAGGCTTAATGACAGCACAGGTGGGCAGTCTGGGATAAATGATAACTTTTGAAAAGACTGTAATATTAAGTATAACAGGCAAAAACTGTACAATTTTAGGTCATTACTAACAATATTGTTGGGTGTTTGTTGGCTAACAGAACATAACTTTTGGAAACCATTCAATATAAACAGAAGGAAAGTGTAATGGTTTCAAAGGCAGGTATCCTACCTGCAGGTTCTGTGTAATCTGTGTTATATATCACCTACGTTGGAGCTTAGCCTGTAACGTTAGTGTTGGGGTGGATCTTTGTGCAACACTAAGCCAGTCACTTATGCTGCCAGACCTGCAATTAATAATATGGAGATACAGGTAGCATTGTGATATGTAAGAGTTGGTGTTTAAATGTGAAAACTTAAAAAATATGTGCTAAGATCAGGACTTTGACAAATTAATAATTATTAACATGTAATACAGAATCCAAAAAAAAACCAAAAACAGGATTGCTTTTTTTATAATTAAGTAGATACTTCATCATCTTCCACACAAATCATTCATTGTGGATTTAGGATTATTCTATAACACAAAATGGTAATCTGTCTAAGGTGGACAGCAAAATGTTGAAAATAAAGTGTTGTGCTTTCTGTCAAATAAAATAAAAGCTATTTTATATAGAAACTGTATTTTTGAGCTAATTATCTTAACCCTGAAATTAACTGAAAAACCAACATATGGTTTGCTATTGCCTTAATCTTCCCTATAAGCTGAAAATCAATGAATGGACAAGTGGATGGTTTCATTCACTAAAATATATAAGCTTCCATTTGAAAAAAATAATTTGATTAAATGTTATATTCTATATTATTATATTATATAAGCACATTTTTGTAGAAATAGTTTAAACTTCAGTCATTACTCTGGTTAGTACAGGGTGAGTGCTGGTGAGTACTGTTAGCTTTGATCCAGCTCCTGGTTAGGGAGACTTAAACATGGGTATCGTTGTCTTCTATTTGGGGAAGAGGTCTGACCTCAAATCCAATAAGATAATATTTTCACCACTAGGTGGCAGCCCATGCTTTGTTTGTGTTTTTTAGATCAGCCCTGTTGCATAACTGCTGTACCTGTCAGTAATGGCAGTAGATCAGAAGAATAGATAAGTGATACTTTCCATATTGAGAATGGTAAAAGAACACAGTTCTGGGAATTTGTATTAAACAATTAACTAGGAATTGAACTGGCTACTTTACTAGGGAAAACTAATGTGTTTAGTGAGTCAAAGAAAATCTTGCTTGAGTAAATGTGAATGGTTCTCGACAGAGGTGTTTTTTTTTTTGTTTGTTTCTAGTGAACAGAAATCATTGTTTGTTAATAAAAAAGATCCGAATAACTTTAACCTTTAAGCTAATTAGTTTTAAGACTGTAATATCCATACATGGCAAGGGTGCCATGACGTCTTGTTAGACTGCAGCATTGTAAGGACATTGTCAAAAATATAATTTGTACATAATTGTTGGCATTGTTGTGCATTGACTAGCAGGGCTGCCTCATATCGTCAAGCCTTGAATCCCACCCTGGTCACTGTTTTGATCGGAGTTTGCGGTTCTCCGTATTTCAGCATAGGTTCAGAAAATCAATTAATATCTGCAGTGGATTTTTTTCTGGATTTGGTAAAGAATCTAAATACTGTAAGTCATTTGCTAGACATTCATATTATGTCTGTGATGGGCTGGCCTCCTCTCCAGGTGTTGTTCCTGCCTTGAATGCTGGAATAGGCCTTGGCTGCCACATGACCCTGCCCTACATACTGTAAGTGGTTGAGGAAAACAGAGAAATGGGTGGATGATATTATGTTATAAAAATGTTTTTTATTTTTGTTTCAGGATGGTGATCCTTGCTTAGAGTATTTTCTGTGTGCAGTTTGTGTTATCACTTTGCGTTTCCTTTCACTGTGTAAAGATGCCTGGTGATGCAATGTTGTTGTGCTCGGGTATGCCTGGCGATAGACTGGCATCCTACCCAAGATTAGATTACGTTACTAGCTTTTTATAATCCTGAAAAGGCGCTACTTAAATAAAATGTATTATTATTAATATTATTATTATTATTATTAATAATAATAAATTAGATTTTCAAAATATAAAGTCTGTATCTCTCTGAAGTCATGGCAAGGTGAAGCAACAGCACAGGGAACATGGAAAGAACCAACTCTGGATGGAGTACTACTTCATTGCAGGCACACTCTTGCATATAACCACCTTTGCTAACAAAGGGCCAATTTAGAAATTCCATTCAACCCACAATGCAAATTTTCAAGACATAACATTAAAACTGGAATACCCAGAGAAAAAAACGCAAACATAAATTCCACACAGATAGTGACTGGGCCAAGATATTAACCCATGGTCATGGAATGATAAGCTGCCAAACTATGAACAGTTTACTTATTGCAGAATGACTTGTTATTATTTAAAACTCTAGCTAGTTGAAATTCTTGCATTTATGATTCTTGCAGTCAAGTACAAATCATGGGAAACCTTGCAATTTGTTCTGCTTTGTATCGCGTCATTAACATCAGTTGGTAAGTTATCAATGTAATACACATGATATACACATATAATAAATCTCTCTTTCATTTCTTTCTTTCTTTGGGTTTTAGCCCGTGTCTCCAACTGCATCTTCATCATCTCATTATAGATAAGTGAATACCATCCTAAACTTAAACTCTCCATGTCTGAGAGTACTTGTACTTGCCTTCTACGTCTCTATCCACAAACCATTCTGTAAACATTGTCCTTGAGGGTCTCATCCTCTCACCAATAGATATTGAAGGCAATCTTGATGTACTTTTGGATGGTTTCTTTTCTTTACATTAGCACATTTCTTCATTGGCATGGTTCTGTCATACCTTTCTTTAAGAATCACAAATCTTAACAATGGAAACAAAACATTGTTAATGAATTCGCACATTATAAATAATTTTGGTGAAGTGAGTTCAAAGTATTGTCATTACTGTAAATGGGGACTATGTCCCCAACTTCCAGAAGTAATGCATTTTTTCTACAGTGCCCCACAAATGGAATCAAACTAACTATGGAACCATGGTTCTAACATGCCCCAATGCCAGTCCTCCTCTGCTGCAACCACAAATAAAACAATTTCCATTCACCATTGAAAAAATTTAAATAAAAAAAACAACATTTTAAGGTATACTAGTTTGTTTATCTTAACTTTAAATCCAGTTTCAAATTAATATAATTCATCAGGGAGAAGTAGTGGAATAACCAATAGCATTAAAAGTCAGATTCTTCTGACACTCCAAATATACAGTACATTAACTTAATGCATGAGTGCCACTGGATTTACTACACTCTTAAAATTAAGATGCCAAAGTACCTTTTCAGAGTGATGCTATAGGAGTACACTTTGTTGTTCCCAAAAGGACCATCTACATGAAGATCCAAGAAAGAATCTTAACTTATTTTGATCTGTAAAAGGCTCCATAAGTATCCATGAATAGATAATAGCAGACTTGTGAAATACCAATGGCTTCATTATTTTAAAAGGCCTCTTGCTACATACAGTAACAAAGACCAAGTTCAAGTTTTCTTGCTGCCTCAGTATACTGCTAGGTAGACTACTGTACATTAAAGATTTCTGTTTTATGCGCATGTTAGGAATTTTTTGAAAGTCCACTATTTAATGTGCAGCAAGAACCCTCCCCAAAGTGAAATCATTTTTTGTTAAACAACGGTTGTACGTGATACCACATAACCCAGTAAAGTGCCAGTAAAGAACCATTATTTCTAAAGAAGACATTATTAGTACAGTGTATTGAGAGTGTTATTTTAAAATGAGTTCATCAAGAACACAGGGACAGAGTCAGAAACTGGTTAAGGGTAAATTTTGCAGAAATGTTAGTAGGTTTTTTTTCACAGAGAACCATAGACACATGGAATAAACTAGCAAGTAGTGTGGTAGACAGTAGAACTTTGGAGACGTTGAAAACTAGACTTGATGTTAAATATGTAAGAATTAAGTGGCTAGGATTGGTAAGCTTTGCTTGTTTGTTCTAAAGTTATAATGGGAAGAAGCAAATATTATTTACCGGTACAAAAAGAATACATGTCCCACATGAAGCAGTGTTTGTTTCAGCCTTGCAAGAACTGCTTTATCTTACGTTACCAAATTCTTTAGTAACTATCTGTAGTAACAGATAGTTTACATTTGCTTTAATAAATCGATTATTTACTGAAACCTAGTTTGTAAAATGCATGTAAACCTTTATTCTGGCCACAGAAGTCATTTCACCCTGAGAAACCTGGCTAACAACACATAGACTTGCCTGCGAGTAACCCAGTTATTCAGCCATGTAAACCCTTAACCAGGTTCCAATTAAGGATTTTGTAGTAATCCACGTATGTCTGTTACACTCTGTTAGCTTTCCGCACGCTTCCAGCAACCATGTGTAGAAAGCAGAGGAAATATCACCAAGATCAATTTCCAGAGGAAAATCCTTGAGGCAATTGCATTATTTCTTCTCCTGCTTGAAATGACCTCTCTAAATGTTTCAGAAATTGCTAAATTTATGTTGCTGAGCCAAATGTGCAGTGCTAAACTCAGCAGCACAATTTTGGGACAGAAGGGTAATGTGTTAAAAGTAGCAAGTAGTCTGATTACTTTTTAAAGTAAAGAGTAACCTAATACAATACGTATTCTACTGAAGTAAAAATACCTGTGTTTTAATTATCCCAGCAGCACTGGATGTAAGACAAAAAACAGCCATAAGAGTACAGCCAAGCAGAAGAGTGCACTGAATCCAATCAAGTAACAGAAACATATAAACAAGTCACTTTAATTTTCATCTCACTATTGGATATATAAACAGTGTGACTGGGCGGCGTTGCATCCTGGGTTCCTACTGCAAATCATCAGTAGGTCAGGTCAGGGATGTATAAAGGGAATGAATGTGGTTTAGGCCCTAAAGGGCTAAACGTATTTATAAAACACAAGAAAATGATCACATTTGGCTATGTTTCTGGTCAATTTCAAGAAAGTTCTTATATGGGCTTAGGATTTTATTAACAAAATCAGGCCAGTCAAAAAAAAGTCATACAAAACAAGAAAAAGTCACATAAAATTAATGCATTGTTTGTAACATATTACATTTTATAATAAATAACTATATAGCATATGTAGTTACCTTTTTTGTAAATAATGATTAATGTAACGAGTTATTTTTAAAAGTAACATTTACCACACTGCTTAGGAAACACAGGCTCAGTGCTTGTTTTCAGTTTTACGGCAGCCAACAAAGATTTAACTCTTTTTTTCACAGTTTAACGATATTGGAGAGTTTTGCCAAGGGAGAACTCCATTGCAAAAAATGAAAACAATGGAAATACCCCAGAAAATTAAGCATAAGGAAACAACACAAATAATAATCATTGAAAAAATCAGATAATGTGTTCCTGAAACACAATAATTACTGTTTAGTCTAAATTTTACTTTCTAATCCTGTAAATCAGGTACACAGATTCTTTGGATAGAGTGAGCAATTAGTGTATATAAAAATACAGAAAGAACGTGTACATTCAAAAAAGAGAATAACAGGACAGTGATTTGAAACGTGAATATTGGAGCTCTGGGGAAGCAGTGTAACCAGTGCTGTATATGATAGTATCTTAATTTTGGGGTTATTCAAACATCTTACTATACATATTAATCACAGTATACTGTATAGTGACATTATCAGACCATACAAGGTAGTGGTTTCTAGGCAATTCCCAGTCAGCAGAAAAAAACAAGTCACGGCTACACAGTGGAAAGTGTTTGTTTTTAAATATAAAAAAGTCAAAACAGTCTGAGATATCTCAACAATGATTTGAAAAACATTGACACTGAAAAGTCTTCTCTGTGTTTGGTTCATATAAAACAAAGCAAAGAATACCCTTGGTATTTTCAAAAAGTAAAGCATTCTTTCAGTAATAGATAATATGAAAAAAAAAAACAAATATGGTGTTCAAAGCAAAAAATAATTATTGTAACATGTTCCAGGTAATCTAAATAATTACATTTAAAATTGCAAACTTGACAGCTGTCTAGACAGCCTCTTAGAAAAAGAGTATGTTTAGAATTATAACTAAAGCAGTATTTTAAATCATTTGAATGAAAAAAATAGAAAACAGGCAAAGTAAAATTAGTGTCTTATTTAAGTTGGAAAGATAAACCTCCAGAAGTTAGTTGTACTGAAAAATAATTAGTGTGGCTTAGTATTGTGTGTAGTTCTGGTCAGTACAGTACAAGAAAGACATAGCAGCACTAGTAACTACTGTATGTGGAGGATAACAACCAAGTGAATCCCAGGACTTAAGGAACTTGTCCTACTGTGACAGACTCAGAGAATTAAACCTGTTTAGTCTTGAGCAGAGGAGATTGTGTGGGGACCTAATCCAGGTATTTAAAATTCTCAAAGGCACTGATAAAGTAGAATTATTTCATCTTAAGGGTGAATCACATACTCAAGGGCATCAAAAGAAATTAAGGGGAAGTGAATTTAAGATTGAAACCAGTAAGCATGTCTTTATGCAAAGAGTTGTGAGACTCTAGAACAAACTACTGAGACATGGAGTTGAAGCAGAAACCTTGACAACCTTTAAGAAAAATCTGGATGAGATATCGGGACAACATAGCTATAAGCAAAACAAATGGGTTTGATAGACTGAATGGTGTCCTCTCGTTTGTCAAATGTCTTATGTTCTTATGTTGTGAGCAATTGTCAATTCCAGCATTGGTTCTTGACTTTGGGCTGGCTCTTTGTGAATTGGTAATGATAAAAAAAAAATCAACCTTTGACTTGTCATAAAGACAAGCCACCTTGGCCCACTAGCAATAGCATGACCCAAGAATCAACTGATCTGATAGACAAAATAAGCTGGTGAGGCTCAAGATCCAAAAAAACAGAAAACTTTTGGCATTTATAATTGCTGGCAGTAAATTTTCAAAATTAAGTAAACTTGCTGATCCACATCAGTTGGCCTTGACAAAGCATGTAAAACAACAAGGATAATTCTCCTCTTCAATGGGCTATGTTCCCTGCTAAAGTTTATTATGTAACATTCCTATCTCTGATGTACAGTATCATGCCCCCCTCCCCGGGCTCTTATGAAATGTACAGTATAATGTATAATGTATGTATTTTAGTATAATAAATAGGAATGCTTTTTAAAGTATTTAAAAAGTAAGCTAGAAACCATCTTGTTAATTGTGATCAAAAATTGAACAAGAGTTAAAAAAAAGAAATTAAAAAAGTAATCAAAGTAAAATGATCTGTTCCAATCATATATTGGTTTTATATATATATATATATATATATATATATATATATATATATATATATGTATGATAATAATGTGACACAGACATCATAAATTTGGGGCAGCCACCCATATATTGTTTTCCCGGCTGCAAAAGTTGAATTTTAGTAGCGTAGTATACTACGCACAGTGTACAATTTTGGCATGATTTTAAACCCAATGTGCAGCTGCCCACTGATTTTCTTAGTTGCCTCAAATTTCAGCTTCATCTGCCATCATTTCACGTGCAGTATGAGAGGGGTTGCAATGTACATTTTTATCTCATGATTGGGCTGTCGTACAATAAGAAGAATTTTTGTTATGCTAAAAATTTTCTTCGCTACCTTCTATTGTGTGAGGTGATTTTCTGATGTTGCTATAAACTTTCTTGGTGTATCGATCACAATATACTGTACAATGGATATTGCCATTCTCGTGCTCAATTTTACATTTTCATATTTTAGATTTCAAAAGTCTAAATATTATATAACAACACACAGACAATTAAAAGACAATTTCAAAAGCATCTTAGTAAACCTTTACCGTAATAAATACTTGCAATGGTAAATTACACAGACTACGCACCTCTCATTCTCTCTGTAAAATATAGACTGTAGACTCCACACCTCAGCCTCACCTTTTATTACTTTTCTTTCTACTTTCTTAGTACACCTATTGAATTTAATTAATTGATAAAAATTTGGGTAGAAAATCTGGATGAACTACTGACAACTAAAATTTGTTAATTGTTCAAAAGTAAGAAATAATTAAATGATTAACACACAAACAAGACTGTACAAGCAGATACCAAAACAAGAGTAACCACCTTCATGATGGTATATACAGTGCACCTTACCTTTGGTTGTAGAACATTAGAACAGTTGTGACGAGAAAAGGCCATTCAGCCCACGAAGTTCACCAATCCTGTTTATCTATAATCTTAAAAGTATAGGTGCAAGAATGGTTCTTCAAAGCAACGCCATAAGGGAACCATAAAAGAAGACATGAAGGTTCCAGAGAGAATCTTAATTTATTTAGATCTGTAACAGGCTTCACAGAGTAAATAGCCATGAATAGATGGCAACAGATTTGTGAAATACCAATGACTCCAAATTTTAAAAGAACTCCAGAAGCATACAATAACACGAGCTAAGTCCAGGTTTTCTTACTCTTACATTATCCTGATAGGTAGCCAACCATATAATAAAGATTTTATTTCTTTTTTTTCTACGTTGGAAAATTTTCAAAGCACAAAGAACCAACTTCACACGCAAAGAATCTTTCCAAGAATTAAATGGTGTAAGCAATAGTTCTGCAAGTTGAGATCAGAAGATCTCTAAAGTCCTCTCGACCAAACACTTTTTTAATTTGTTCAGTGGTTCTGTATAAAGAAAAATTTTGTAACATTTGTGCAAAATCTGCCCTTAAGAAGTTTGCAACCGATTGATTAAGCAATCACATGACAGCAGAGGTGCAGCAACAGGACTGACAAGGCAGACGATTGCCTGGGAGGTGGCCCCCTGAGGGCATCTGTTTACATAGGTACAACAAATCTACAGGAATTCCCCTTGAAACATGGCATCAATGCACTACAGAAACACAGTCAGAAACTGTGGGGGTCAATTTCCATTGCAGCATGCCAGTGTTTGTGTTAAACGTTACCTTTGTAGTAACATTAAATGTAATAAGAGCCGATTTCATAAATCATGCTAAGTATTTATGTGTCTGGAAGCAATGAATTGCATTGACTTGGTTTGTTTACACAATTTGTCTATTTCTGATTGTGCTTCAGTCTCTCCAGATCCAGACCCCACTGTAGTCTCTGCACAGCCAAATGAGCAACATCAGTTCAACCACAGGGTCAACAGGTAATAATGAGACAAGGGTCTAAGAAGTCAAAATGATGTCTGTCAGCAGTCCTGACTGACCCTATCACTGTTGCCTCTGGTGAGAGAGGTTTCCATCTTTAAAGCTGATCAGTCTTACTTGAGATCTTCTACGTGCCAGGAGAGGCTTTCTTCCCAAGCTTGAACTTGAATAGCATGCCGTCTTTGAAGGTTTTTGGACTTAAGGGCATAGCGGCTGCATTTGCTGTAACCAAAGCCTGCAAAGAGCGATTTAAAAAATTATAGTAATATCTTTACAAGCCATTGTTTTGCTTTTGAAACATCTACTATGTGCTGTTTTTATTTTTTTAACATTACAGTGTGCAAATTGTATTTATTTTTATTACCATGTGTACCTTATATTTATTTCCATTTTATTTCCTTAATTTATTTTGATTTTTAAAATTTGCTTTACTCTTTTATTGTTTTTCTATTTTCTACTCAATTGTTGTCTTTATTGCAGTGTTTAATCTCTTTTTAACAAAATTAAAGGATTTTTGTTTATTAAATTCTCCCTGTTGATTTAACTAATTTACACTTGGCATTAAAATAATTTATTTTACCATGTTGAGACTCAGAGGAAGGTGAGTTGATGGACCCCCTTTAGTTATTTGCCTGGGGCCCCCTGAGTCCCCAGAACTGCCTCTGCAGCTAAGCTAAATGTCAAAGAAAATCTGATTGGGGACTACAGTGCTAAGAATCTGCTTTGCTGACTTTGTAGAGCAATGGTTCTAAAACCCTAACCCTAAGCCTACCCCTAACCCTGGGGCTTCATGTTTTTGTTCCAACCAACGTCTGTTTTTAATTGGACTCCTAGCTTGTTTTGATAAACATATATATACAGGGGCGGTCCTAGCCTGTTTGGTGCCCTGGGCGAACACCCCCCCACACCCCCCTCTGCGCCCCCCCAGCGTTCTAATAAACAATGAAAAAATACAGTGCAATAAAACAAATTTTTGGAAATGTAATGTCTAACAGAGACAAAATCAAATTTTACATTTATACAGCACCAAAATATTTCATTATAGTGTAAAGAATTTTCATTTTAGTACTATCTCCAGTCATCAGTTCACCAGGGGCCTCATGTATAACGCCGTGCGTAGAACTCGCACTATAACATGGCGTAAGCACAAAAGCCGAAATGTGCTTACGCACAGAAAAATCCAGATGCAGGAATCTGTGCGTACTCCAACTTCCACGCTCTTCCGCTACATAAATCCCGATCAGCGTGAAAACTAACGCCGTGCACGCGATTATGTAACGCCCAAATCCTCCCAGAATTACGCCTATTTGAATATGCAAATCAATATAAATCGCCCTTAAGCGCAGCCTTCTGTGAAAAGACAATGGGAAAAGCACGGGGGGAAACATAAGAATTTCAGAGAATACCAAGTGGAGGCAAAGGAAAAACATACTATTTGTTCAAATAAGCCGTGGTATAATCAACAAAAGGAAGTTGATCGAGTGGCATAGCGTGTTGGAGAAACATGAAAGCTCACATCCACAAAATCGCACAGTGCCGGAAATAAAAAAGAAGTCACATATCAAAGTCACCGGGAAAAGCTGAGTTGTAAGCCCACTGTCTGAGTGTCATATGAAAGCTTATTAGGGTACAGAGAAAAAAGCCACACGGTGGGGAAAAAGCACGAAATGTCCACTTCAATCTCGACATTTCCACTTTAATCACGTAGTTTATTTTGTCATTAAAGTAGAACATCATAAAATTCATCTTAAAATTGTTTAATTAACCAGTTTCTAAAATCACATCGTAATTAAAGTAGCACGTTAAATGCTTTGTTTTGTATTTGATCTTCTATGTGCTCTATGTGTGTGAATCACTACTTGCTTCTTAAACCGGCTCTCTTCCTCCAACTGGACACAGAGTCCATTACATTCGTGATATTACAGCTCTCTGAATAACTAAAATACTGAGATGTATACGTGATGTCATTTTCATGATGATAGGAGTTAAAGCACGTTATTAAACATGTTTCACTTCAATGAAATAATTTATTGCAGCAGTACTCAGGGCGCTCTAAGCTTGTGGTGGCACTGGGCAGAGGAAGAATCGGTGGCTCCTTCGCCCGCCAATGTCATGCACGGTGGATGGCCACGTATGTTGCAGACACTAGCCGCCTCGTGCTCATGACACAAGCATTTAACTTTTGCCGAAATTTGTCTGCGTTTTTAGCTGTGTTGTTATTTTATCTTTCTGTTTTATATTCAATATATATTGGCGTAGCCGTCACTGCAGTCAGTGCTTTTCTTTCCCCAAGTAACCGATCGCCATACAATCAGCTCTGTAATAGATGTTAAGCCATCTGTAAGCTTAGCGCCGATTCTTCAAAATGTTTAAAGAACATTGAAATATCTTCGTAGTACATGTTTAATTATTCTATCCTTAAAGACACTCCCAGTGAAGAATATAGATTATTTAAATGAAGTTAAAGTTTTATCTGTATAATTTAACAAACATATTTTGCTGCATTTCACCTTAAAAATGATATCGTCATCATATGTAAATACGCGTTTATAAAGTGGCTCAGGTTGTGCGATATTATAACTATAGTGCAAGTTTACAGTGGGGTGATTGTACTTATAAGTACAAACAGTTCTACAAGGAGCACTTGATTGGCTGCATTTAAAGTTCTTGGGATTAAACTGTTTTGAACCGCGAGGTCCGTACAGGAAAGGCTTTGAAACGTTTTGCCGTAGCAGAGACAGCGTGTGCTTAATGCCGTATACCGATAATTCTCTTTCCGATCAGCTGCTGCTGTGATTCACACTCAGATACAGTGATATAAATACTCCGAGTGGTGCAGTGAGAGAAATATGGAAAAAGATGATCCGCTGTGGCAACTCCTAACGGGAGGAGCTGAAAGAAGAAGAAGAAGAAGAAGAAGGAGAAGTGAGAGTAACAACGCTAAAGCAGTTATGGCATTTGGAATACTACGGCTGTTCCCTGGACCATTATATTGTTACGAGTTAATTACAATCAGATGCATTACACTAATAAACAATATGCGGTTAGTTTCTGTGTATTTATAAAGCCGCGTCATGAAAATAATGAGTAATCACACAAGAACAGTACCATTGCTTTGACACTGGGTGCCGCCAGTTTGCAAAACCGAGCGGAGAACTTGCGTACAACAAGGCACGAGGTACCGTGGAAAAGTGCGTGGCTGTACACCAAGTGTAGGTTTTATACATCGCGATTTGAACGTGGAAAAGTTCATACGCAACATTTTTGTGCGTACGCACCGTTTATACATGAGGCCCCAGGTCACTAACAACTACATAAACCTTTTCTCTCAGAGCTGCAGTCAGTTTATTATTTTGGGTTAACTTTCCCCGCCTACCACTCTCCACTACGCGAGTCATTTGCATTAGTAAGTTAGTATGCAAACATATATATCCATACAAAAAAACTCTTACTAATTCAAATCATTTTATCAACATGTTCAAAATCTCATTGACGATATTTTACCGTTTTAAAGCCTATAATGTGCACTCCAATTATGGCGAATTTACTAACCTGTGATAAAGAATAGAGAGAACAGGCATTGAGCTGGAGTCAGCTTCACACAGGAGGATTTATTCTTCCTGTTTGCTGTACTCTGCTCTATGCTGCTCGCGCAAGGAGCGCCCATCTAACGATTTCTTTGATTTCGCACAACCCAGGAAAAATTAATTGTGACATAAATGGCTTGGATTGACAATATTATGAATGAAATGTGCTTTATTTGGAAGCACCCCGCCCCACTCCCCTTTTCGACAGGTTGTGTGTGAGACTTCAGCACAGCAGCAGCAAGCAGGCGCACGGAGGGTCCTCGCACTCATTTCCCGCATATATGGGTGTGATAGAGTTTAGAAAACACATAGGTGCAAATTATGTCTATATCATAATGTCTGGTGCTTTTGTGTTTGTTTGTTTGTTTTTATTTTGTTTTATTTTGCGCGCTGGTTATTAGATGCCGCGCCAGCCAGCCAAAGAATCCCCCACCGCCCCGCCCCTTTCCTCCCTTTTCTGCAAGCAGCAAGGGCACCTTGCAAATGGAGGGCACCCTTATTCCCCACAAATGGGCAATTGAAAACCAATCGGTGCCCATGCAACCCCAAAAATGCTTTGGCATGATGTCGGGGCAGCATGGGCTCGCAGAAAAATAAAAAAAAAATAAAAATTTGACGATGCCCAAGATGCCGCCCCCACCACAATGCCGCCTGGGGCAATGGCCCGTGTCACCCATATCAAAACGCTACTATATATATATATATATATATATATATATACTGTATATATATATATATATATATATATATATATATATATATATATTAGGGCTGGGCAAGTTAACGCGTTGTTATCTCGTTAATGCATTAATTAATTAACGCCGACAATTATTTTATTGCGTGTTAACATAGTTTTTGTTATTATTATTATAATTTTGAAAGCCTCAGCCTCGCTAGCGATCGATCAATGATCTTCTTGTTACAGCACTTTTCAATACGCTTTTGCTAGAAGAAAAGTTAGCTTTGTTGATATGACTTCGATTCCCTGCATGTGCATGAGTAGTGAAGAGCAAACAGCTTCTAAAATGGCATGTGGAGAGATACCAAAGTGAATGATCAAAGCAAAACTTTCTTTGAATTATCGCTGAATCGGACTCTGATTTGTTGGACTCCGATTTTGATGCAAGTGATCTGGAGATGTAGGTCAAAAACGAAAGTGAGGTATCGACATCAGCTGATCGGTCCCCAGCTGATCATGGTGCTGAACACATTCGTGTAACTGATGCACCTATGGTAACATTCGCCTGGTAGGACAGACACTTACTATGACAGGAGGAACAAACCATATTGCATCTCACTGCAACTGCCACCCCAGCGCAAGTGTCTCACAAAGGCAGCCAGCCCACCATGCAAACAGATGATTTATGTTGATTTATGTTTGAAATCATTGCTTTGTGTGCATTTTCAGAAAAAAGAAAAAAATTTTGGGAAACAATATCAGCCCTCAAAGAGTTGCTACTGAACCTAATCTGTTTATGCTGTTCCCTGATAAAAGAAAATGTTTCTGTTGGTATCTGTTCAGATAAAAAAGAAAACAGATTTAGAAATGTTAACTTGCTGTTGCTCAGAAGGTGCCTTTTATAATGTTGTGATCGTGGCTCTGGGCTCTGAGAGTAACTTGTTTTTCTATAACTAACTAGATAAAAAGTTAATGCCCTGACAGTGGCAAATAGCTTTAGTTTTATATTTTATTTGATTAAAGTTTAAGTTGAGATGTGTAAAAAATATTTTAACTGCTACTATGTAAAGAGAATACTGCTGTTAAAAAACACCATTTTTGTTTTAAGTGTTTGAAAACCAAATACACGCAATAAACTACTTTTGAGTTTATTATTGAATTTTGCACATAACATAATTGTTGTGATTGCCTATGATTAATTGCAATTAAAATTTTAATTGCTGCCCAGCACTAATATATATATATAAACATATACATATATGTTGTATATATATATCTTCTTATATAATACGCTATCGTGGCTGTTCGTTTGTCTGTCCAGGATTTTAAATCACCTGTAGCTTGCAAACCATTTAACCTATTGACCTGAAATTTGGTACACATAAACTATGTGACGTCTACTATTCGCTTTCCGGTGATGATTGACCTCCAAGGTTATTCCTCTTTTTATTTTTATTTTATTTTATTGTAGAAGCAACAGGGCGGCCGTGCAGAGCAAGCGTACGGGTGCTGTTCTCATCCCTACCACCTTCCCCGTCAGTTCCCCTGCCTCTTCTTATCTTAAATCATTCTTGAGGCAGATTGAAGACTTAAGTGCCAGCTTAACTGAAAAAATTAAAAAAATATACTAATTGGATCACAAACACTGACTCATTTTTAACACGAAAAGATGCCAACAAAAGAAGAGAAGAAGCGGGCCACTAGGGTGGAGAAAAGAAGAGGAAGCAGCAAACGCATCAACCTCTGAGCAAACAAAGGCTAAATGTACAGAGAAAGAGCATGAAATCTATCAATCAAGTAAATTCACTGCACGTTATCGTGTGTGTAGTGCCCCGTTACTGGTATATATATATATATATATATATATATATATATTACTTTTTATTTATGTTCATTCTGATTTCCATTCTATTCTGCCTTTCCAATATAGTCTAATTTGTGGGTCTGACACTGAAACAGTTGCAATCTTTCATTATTAAGTGTTGTTCCCTCAGTTGTTTGCTCTGTTTGATTTTAGTCATCACTAGTAGGATACAACGAAGGAAGCAGACTACACAGAATAAGGAAAAAAATAAGACAAATACAACAATAAAGGGGTTAAGCATTTAAAGCTATAGCAAAAACATATATTTCTAAATGTCTTATAATGTAAAAATCATACTGCTGTGCTTTTCCGAATGCAGAATAAGAGAAGAGAGAAAAATACCAGCTAGCTAAATAAGTTCAATTATTATCACTTATTATGAATCTAGTTGCAACAAAACCCTGCAGCCACCCCATCCCCAGGATGAAGTTTGAGAACCACTGTTCTAGAGCGCTGTTAAAGGAGAAGACATTCTTCTCAGTCTCTGCACGCGTGGACTATGGCATCAAACATTCATCAAAACTTCATAATTATATTACATGCACAGTGAAGAGCCACATAAAAAAACATCACAAAATACAAAGAAAAGGGGTAAACCTTCACAAGCTGTTGAACTTCTTCATGAAAGATGGGTTGGCGTACCCACTTAACCACCTCTCCAAAACCCATAAATCACTCTTTCTACTCTCCTGCTCTCACTATCTGTCTCTCTGTCTTTCATAACTGTGGCCTTTATTCCTCTGATCAGTGGTTTTTTGTCCAGTTTTTTTCCCAGCTCTAAACACAACTAGCCCATTGGTTTGGAGTAATGTCTTGGTCTCTCCTAAGTTCACTTCAGGCCAAACCCTGGCAAATGTACTGGAGTCATTGGAAGCCTGCTTCATCTGCAGGTACTCAGGTTCATGATGCAACCCTGCAACCACAGAGCATCACAGAAACCAGACACATGGAATGGAGGCAACATAAAATGGTGGTATAAAGGAAAAGTAATCTAAAAAATAACAGTAAAAGTATGAAAAAAATGATAAAAATTAAAAATGATTGTGTTCCTGACACAACCTGGGATCATAATCACTTGTAAGGGCGCAGGGGGCCAATAGAAATGCTGTCCTTTGGTTTTGTAACTTTGTGTTCTCCCTGTATGTGTTCCTCCTTACTTATATGGGTGTGGGTCACCTTTTACATCATTACAGTGCACAAATGTTAACAAAAAGTAAAAAAAAAATTAAGGCTATGAAACAGCCTGCACTTGAATTCTCCTTGCCAGGTTAGTCCACAACCAGAATAGAGTTGCGAAATTTCTGTCACTCATTTCACAGATCATGGGGGTTGGACCGCTGCTGTGAAAAGGGAGGACATTTTCTTTCAATGAACACTGGCTTTCAAATTATACTTTGGGTTAATGGGAATTAAATTGCAAGTGTGGGTGTCAATTACACTTACTCAGAGTAAATGCTTCAAGGAAAAAAGTAGGGCATTGCTCACTGACTCATGGGGTGGTGATCTGCAAAACTGGTAGTGTAGCAGTAAGAAGTGGACACACAGGAGAGCGATGAAGTTACGTTTTTCATATTTTGCTATTAGACACTAAATTGATTTATGCAAAGTGAATGTACATGGAACTTTGAATGTTAATTTTAATGGACTGGCACCCTGTCCATGCTAGGTTTCTACCTTGACTCTGTAATAAGCTGCAGCACTGTGATGCTGTGTAGGTGATTTAGGAGAACAGATTTGTGAATATTTTTCTTTATGTGAAAGAGAGGATGACATCTAAAGGCTTTTCCATCCTCAGACTAATTCCATGGAAGCAATTATGTAAAAATGAAACAGAAGGGAGGCTGTATTAGTGCGTGTGATAGTGGCACTCCACCCATGGATGGAAAGCTAGAGATATACGATAAATATAAAAACATACAAACAAAATAACCCTACCACACTGGACCTTTCTTTACAAGTTGCTCCTGTCTGCCAGTTTGGCTGCATGTCCATTTGCAACCCCCACATGCGAACTGGACCCACCAATGAGTCTTAATTCCACCTCTCCATTTGATTCCAGGATTATTTAGGTTCTATCATAAGAGGGATTTTAGTCACCTCTCAAGGTCATTCTTTGTCATGTCCCAGAATTCATTTACTTTAAATACAGAGACAGTAGATTAGGCTCTTGTGATAAGAGGTCAGTGATGAAGCCTGATTTTAAATAAATAATCGAATCCCAGAGCAGGCTCAGAACTCACATGCAGATTCGGGTGCTTGGCTGATCGCACATTCAAGTGCAAATGTGAGTGGGTCAGTGCCAGATTCACACCTCAGAGGAGGTGGAGAACAGCACCTGCACACAACTGGCAGTATAATAGGTGCCTGCATGGCAGACAAGGAAAAAGAGAATCAAAAATGAGAGACGGAGGACCTTGAGTGAGCGCAGTATCAGGTGCCTGCAAGCCAACTAGAGAGAGAAAAGGCAGAGCGGTTGGTAGCTTCATGGTGGAGTGAACGATCAGTGTTCCATGAGGTGAATTATCTGCTGATTTAATGGAGTAGTGGGTACAATGGTGGTGGAGTCCTCCTCAGGGATCTGAGGGATGCCAGGAGAGCGAGTAGAAAGACGGAAGGACAGCCAACTCAGAGTGGTCTGGCAGATGCTGACGGAGGCAGCCAAGATGGGGGTCAGAAAGGAGGACCGCTGGTGTCAACATGGGGTGAGGTGGTGAGACAGGAGAGAGGAAGTTGCCTTGAACTCAGATTGAACAATAAAAAAGAAGAGCAAAGACCTAAGGACTGTGAGTGTTTATTTTGGTTTATTTTTACATTATTTGTTTTTTAACTCACGGCCTGCTCACTTGGATTTTAAGGATTACTTATTTATTTATGGGTAGTGTGACAGATAGGGGGCACTATCGCTCCCTTGAACCCTTGTCCACGACTCTAAACACCAGGTCCAATATTTGACTTTATTAAATCTCCACAGTGCAAAAAGCACCCTCTCCTCCACTATACTCATACACAATCACTAACCAATACAATAAATCAATCCTCCAACTCCCAGACGCGTTGCCACCCTTCCACCCAGTTAAGCTCGCCGTCTGGGAGCTCCCAGAGTCCTTTTATATTCTCTGACCCAATCCCAATGTTCCCAATCCCCAGTCCATGTGATCCTGTATCACTTCCGGGTCAGGTAAAATGTTCTTTTCTTCACCCCGGAAGCCCGTCAATCTTCCTTTGACGAACTTCCGGGTTAAAGGGCACAAATAAGTCTTCGGTCCTCCCTGCAGCTCCCTCTTGCGGCCCCTGTGGTACCCAGCAGGGCTGAGGATAAAAACTACAAAGTCCATGAGTCCCTGCTGGTCTTCAGGGCACCTCCATACTGCAGGGTGGGCTCCATCTGGTGGCCTGGGGGTATTGGCCAGGATGACAAGCCGGCCAAATACCACAGTAGTCATTTTGCACTGTAGTTTTAAACACTTTTGTTTGATTTTTAATAAAAGCACTTTGCACCAACCCCTTGCTTACTGTGTGTGTCCTTATTTGTCCAGCTCATCCTCAGGTACGTTATTGATGGTTCTGGGTTCAAGAGGCACCATGAAGCAACCAGGGAGCGTGAATCTAACCTGTCCTATTACAGCTCCCTTTAATGACTCTTGGTGTCCTTGCATCCCATTGCCTTTAAAAGGGTGGGCTTCAAGCTACCTACTCTCTCTCTCTCCCCCCTGTCCTATGTTTGTGCTGCCTGCTGCTATCAACTTGACTGCAGCTTTTGACTTAAACTCGGTTGTCTGCTCTCATGTTTCCTGGGGAACTTTTTCAATCATCCTCCATGGATGCAACTTTCTCCCTCTCTGTCTTTATGCTCCCACTTGCACATTTTGCTTCCACAGCAGTACATAAGATGGGGTATATTGGTTGTATGAGCCATAATTTCCCACCTTTCCATATATTTTTCCCTATGCTGCCATCTTAGATCTCTCTTTCATTACATCTTTCTCTGCTGTGCTCTTTTCTCCCTCTTGCCAGCTGAGTAACTCTTATAGACCCTGAATTAGGCCTACATTATTGAGAGTGGATGTGAGAGTGTGACTTACACACTCTGCATCTTGAGATCTCTGAAATTTGGTATTTGTAATTAATTACAAATATAAAACCCAAAATAATTGCATAATTATTCAAACCCTTCAAGTCAGTATTTGGAAGATGCAATTTTGGCAGCACCATGACAGCCTTGAGTCTGTGTGCACAGGTCTCTGTCAGCATTGCACATCATTACACTGTCATTTTTCTCCATTCTTCTTTGCAAAGCTGTTCAAGCTTCTTTTGGTAGCATCGGGGAAGGTAAGTGAACAACTTATGGCAAGTCTGGCCAGAAATTCTCTAGTGGATCAAGATCTGGACGCTATCTCGGCCACACCAGGATGTTATCATTGTTTTTAAGCCTTCCCTGTGTAGATTTAACTTTATGCTTGGGTTTGTTGTCTTGCTAGTAAAGAAATCTCCTCCCAAGGCACAGGTTTTTTGCAGACTGCATCAGGTTTTCCTCCAGGATTTCTCTGTATTTTGCTGCATTCATGTTATCCTCACAATCCCTCAAAGCCCTGCTACAGAGAAGCTTCTCCACAGCACGATGCTACCATCACCATGTTTTTGATGATGTGCTGTGTTTGGCATACACCAAACATACTGTTTAGTCTGAAGGCCAAAATGTCGAATTTTGGACTCTTCACAATATAGAGCTTTATATCAACTGACTTCAGGCTGTCATGTGCCTGCTGGCAAATTCTCTGTGCATTTTTGTAATGGTATGGTATGATTAAGTCCCAAAAATCCATCAAGTAACAGTATATCCAGCAGCAAATTGGTATGATATCTGGGGGCTCAAACAACTCCCTGGAGCTGGGCCTTCTTGTTAATCAAGATGCTGGAGTGACAACACGTTGCACATTGATTAGCACAAGCAAGTAAGAATTTCAGAGTACCCTGTACACATGACAATAATAATTCTATAAACATTATTATTATTATTATTATTATTATTATTATTATTGTTGTTGTTGTTGTCAGCCCATCCACTGATTCCATCTACTTCAATTTAGGGTGTGGCAGATTAGGGCTCTCCCAACTCAGCTCTACGTCTGGGAGCTCCCACATTCCTTTTATATTCCCTGACCCGGAAGTGTTCCAATCCCCAGTCCATGCGGTAGCACGTCATTCCCCTTGTCCATGTGACTCGGACGTACTTAAGGGGTGTAGGGAAAATAAACACTTTTCCTCCCTGCAGCATCTCCTAGCAGCCCCCATGGTATCCATGATGCCCTGCTGGTCTTCGGGGCACCTCCATACTGCAGGGAGGGCTCCACCTGGCAGCGTGGGGGTATTGGCCGGGATGAACTGCCGGCCATACGTCACAAGGGACATTTACCCACAATTGAACAACCAACCTAACCAGAAGGTCATTGACATGCAATAGAAAATTGAAATCTAAACTCCATACAGGCAGTTAATAAATCAGGGTTTGAACTCATATTGATAGACCCACACCACATCATATTATTATTATTTGTTAGTATTGACAGAACTCTGATGCAATGGTTGGCGTTGCTGCCCCACAGGCTAAACACCCCTAGTTCAAATTCTGGGCCAGGTCAATGTCCATGTGAACTTTACATGCTGTCTCCATTTCTGGTTTTCCAGCAACTGTCCCAGTATGATAAACAGGTGCTTTATTTGTTGTTTCTTCTGGCATGCCCCCCTAAGACCCTGACATGGGACTAAGAATGTTTTGTTTCATTATTACTTCATTCATTACTTTCAGCTTCCAGTGAGTGTGAAATAGAATTAGCAGGATCAGAGATTGGATAAACAGACAGACAGACAGACATACAGATAGATAGATAGATAGATAGATAGATAGATAGATAGATAGATAGATAGATAGATAGATAGATAGATAGATAGATAGATAGATAGATTATTTTCTTAGATGACGTGTTTATCCAAGACGCCTGTTAATTTTTTAAACTAGCACTAGCTAAGCCATTCCCCATACACACACATCTGCATAGTCACAGAACAACAACTGTGTAATTTAAAGGGTGCAATAGGAAAAGAGTTTAAAGGATTTGTTTGTAGAGGTCTTCCTGTATGGCCTGTAAATTAACGGCCTCAGTGGACAATAAAAGGCGGAGAACACTCCAAGAGAGAGGAGTCTCCTGCCCTGCGGCACTACATAAACAATTTTAGTGCTAAAGGTTTGACCTCTTGAACCTGAGAAGGAGATTAAAATTGAATCACCACCCAGACAGGCCCTAATGTGGGTATCCTGGAATTTTTACGGGCCCCTTCACTCCTCAGATGCAAGCAGACGCTTCCTCACTAAAACAGATAAAAAAGGATGGGAGAACATCAGTGATTACACTATCTAAGCCTTTAAAGCTTTTATGTGCTGGATGACTTTTTCAACTTGTCAAAGACAGGCCGTGAATAATGCAGGGCAGGGGTTCAGCAGTGTGCATTCCTCCCCCCACCAGTTTAACAGGATGTGGGGTTGATGGTGAACATTGTTATTACGTTCTTTATCTTCTGTACTGAATTCTGTATTGTCACTGGTGTCTTGCACTTGTTTGTTTTGTAGAGGTAGTGGTGTTATACAATATAAAGACTTCTTGCTGTTTTATCATTTTGTAGTATTTCTTTTATTTCTGAACGCTCACTATGGGGTAAAGTACTGCTAATAGTGCCTTAATCCATCAGTTTGCTTAGGCCGTTAAATCTAATTACTTTAATCACAAGCATCAATTCAGCTCTACATTTGGTTTTAATTCCCAGTCTGGTTCTGTAACTTGATTTGTGAGGTAGCAGCACTAACCACTCTGCCACTAGTTTACTTTTTCAGTTAGTATTTTTTTTAATTTGTAATGTTGCTGAAACCTCATCTAATTTCTTCCTACATTACTCAACTGTGTGTATTAGGCTAGTTAGTAGCCTGCTGGTATACTGGGTAGAGCATTTTACTGGTTCTGTCCTCATTCTTAGTCACTTTGTGGCCCTACATGTACCTGAACTCTAAAAAAAAAAAAGAATAGCACAGCTGAAGATTTGGGATTAGGCGGCAAAAACAAAGTTCAGAACTCCAAGTGCCTCAGAACCTGTCTGGGTTTCCTTCCCAGAAATGCACAATTCAGAAGTCCAAAAGTTTGGCACAGCTCAGAAAGGCCTCAGAGGAGGCTGTGGAACACTGCTGGTGAGGTTATAAAGAGAAGGCAAGACTAAAGGATACACAATTCAGGAGGACCCCACACTACCTTACAGCACACTTGTTAACTAAGGATGGAGGTCACATGTATATACACCAAGTGGACACATTATGTAAACACTTTTTTCTGTGCCCTGATTTTGCACTTCATCTTGGGTAAAAGCTTTCACCAAATAAATAAATAATAAACTTTCCTGATACCCAGTGCAGCCAGTGTAGGCTTTAACTCTGCACAGCTTTGTAATGGAACGTACAATTTCAGAATGGACAGTAGAAATAAAGGATTGGGTAGAAGTTAAAAAACATTAAATGTTCGGGTGCCTGAGTAAGTACTTATTTAATTAACCATCCATCTTTATTTGAATGAGTAGCTGGATCTCTCTCTCTCCAAATCACAACACTGTAGAACTTTTGGCCTTGAACCCTATTCCCACTAAGTCAAAAGTCAAAGCAAACTTTATTGTCATCTCAACCATATACAAGTATACAGATACAGACAAAATTGTGAAGCTCTGAGTCCACAGTGTAACAACATGAAGTGAAATAATAAATTAAAAATAGAATTAAAATTACATTTTTAAATTAAAACACAAACAAGACAAGACATTGTGCAAAGATAAGACAAAGAAGTAGCAGCAATATTGACGTGTAGTAAGCAATATGAAAACTGATGCAATGTATGGTATTTGCAATCTAGATACATATAGTCAATAATTATGTAAGAAAATAAATAAGACAGAAATTATCAGTGTATTATAATAGTTAAGACATGTGTAAACAATGACAGGTCAGAATGTTTCACAGCAGAAGGATATCGAGAATGTCAAAATACTTAAAGGTCAGTATGAGATTTTCAGTTCTTTTTTTACATGCACACTAGTTTTTGTAGGAAAGTGGCTTGCATGTATAAAACTTCTGTTTTTAGAGGTGGTTGAGGCAGTGTGGAAGATCTCAGCATGGTGTTAAGGAGTCTGAAAGCTTGGGGGTAAAAACTATCCTGCAGCCTGGCAGATCTGGCACTGATGCTGCAGTATCTTCTCTTGGATGGCAGAAGTGTGAAAAGTCTATGTGAGGGGTGTAAGAGGTCCTGCACAATGCTGCAGGCCTTGCGGACACTGCGTTTGCAAAATATGTCCTGTAGCGAAGGGAGAGGCAATAATGTTCTCTACTGTCTTCACTATCCTTTGCAGGTGCTTGCAGTCAGATATGTTGCAGTTGCCATACCAGACAGTGATGCAGCTGGTCAGAACACTCTCTATGGTGCCTCTGTAGAACAGAGTGAGGGTGGAAGGGGAAGACGTGCTCGCTTCAGCCGACTCAGGAAGTGTAGTCTCTGCTGAGACTCACTCACTAGTTCAACATATAAAGACTAATAACATTTCCATCTGACGATTTTCTGAAATGGCTGTTTTCAGCACAGCATTGTGAAAAACTATGTCTTATCTTAACAGCAGTGTATGGAAGGCAAGAATCGGCCACCCTAATTCACCTCCTTGTTGAGGTGTCATCTGTATTAGGTGTTCTTCTGTAATTTCCCATGAATACCAAATAGTCAGAAGACACAGGACACAAAGTAGTATGGTGTAAGGCAATTTTTCAGAATTATATGATGTTCCTAAAAGATCACTGCTGAGGCTGCTGTTTTTTTTAAAATCTATTTAATTGATATAGATAAGAATATTAACAACAAACCAGTTAAGTTTTTCAGATGATGCCAAAATAGGTGGATAATCTAAAATCCATTGAATCATTACAGAGGAACTTCGACAGCATTCAGGCTGATGCAGCTTTGTGGAAGATGACATTTAATGTAAGTAAATATAAGGTATTAGACATAGGGAGTAGGAACTTTAGATACACAATGAATGATTTGAAAGATCACATCACAAAAATGACCTAGAAGTCACTATGTACACCAAGACTTTGTTCAGAAGTGATCAAGATAGCTAACAGAATGTTATTTTATATAGCACAATGTGTGGACTATAAGCCAAATGAGGTTATCCTCAACCTTAATAATGCGTTGGTGAGGTCTCAACTGGAGTACTGTGTGCAGTTTTGGACTCTGGGCTCTAAATAAGACATAGCATAGACAAGAGAAAGTCTAGAGAACAGAGACTAGCCTGATTCCAGGACTGCAAGGGTTGAGTTATGATGAAGGATCGAAACAGTTCAACGTTTTTAGTTTTAGTAAATAGACATTAAGTTTAAGGTCAGCTTTATCTTCATGTGTACATAGCACAATTAAATTGTACTTGCAATTTCAAGCAGGTCTCCTCACAATAATGAAAGAGTCAGAATATTAACAAAAAGACACACTCTCAAGGAAAGAGTAAACGAAGTAGATAATTCACAGAGTATATATATATATATATAGTGATGGACAGCCGGGTCCCATGCCCGGCCAGGACGCCCCTGCTGCATATGTTCCGGGGGAGCCACCATGGACAGTTCAATACCTCCCCCAGGACGCTTGGTGGCAGCCTCCCTGGCCAATGTTGATTTCCCAGTCTCCTGCGTGGCTCCACGGGACATGGAGTCCTCCACAGCCTGGTTGGGAGATGGGGTGGCCGCTAGGGGGTGCTGCCAAGACTCAACAACCCGGCTGGACAAGTCATCAGCCGGAGGTGCAATTGGGACCAGGTGGTCAAGCACCTTGAACACTTCCGGGTGGGCTATAAAATGGTCCAGCCTCCACCACTAAAGGGCCAGAATCGGGAGGAAGGGGGACAAGGTTGCCTGGGAGGAGTGGTGGTGCAAGGTGGAGAGTTGTTGGTGTTTTGTGTAAAGTGCTTTTGGGACTGTGTTGTGGCTGGAGGGATTGCGGGGAAGACGTGCCCTACAGCTGAAGAAAAATAAAGCCTGTGTGATTTTTACATGTGCCTCTGCGTCAGTCTGTGCCAGGTCGGGCGCTATATAGCACCTTTCTCACTATATACATATATAATGTATATTTTTCTTCAAGAGTAATTACAGTATCTGTTATTATGACCTTACAACTTGTGGATAAGACATTTCCCTTAAATGTACTGGTGTGAATGTCAATGGTCCTGTGGAGAATATCTGTGGTCTCAAATAATTCAATTTATCTTCCTAAGGCAGTGAGGGTTATATATGTCCTCAATAGAAGCCAGGGTGATGGTAATATGCCTTCCTGTCTTACCCACCCTATCAAGTGGTTTATGTTTTTACATCAAGCTGAAGCTGGATAAGGATTCTATGTAGCCAGTAGGCATGGACTCTAATGTGCGTGTGGAGAAGTTACTGAGAAAAACTGGGAAAATTCAAGATGTCTGAGGAAGTAAAGGTGTTGTCAAGTCATTAAGAACTGAAATGGATTGTTAACAAGTGTTTGATTTGTTCAGCATTATGAAGGAATTTTAACAAGAATACAAACAAAAAGATTAAAACATGTTCGATTTTGTGCAGATGTTTTTGTTCACAAAAAGATCTAAGTTACCAAGTAGTGTGGTGGATAAGTGGATAGTAAGACTTTGGGAACCTTCAGAACTTGACTTGATGTCATTCTGAAGAAATTAGGTGAATAGAGTGGCTCATTTGTGTAAGGCAGAATGGTTTGTTCTCATTAAAATTGTTCTGAAGTTGGCTGGGGGCAATAAATTGTTGGTGTGTGCATACATAACTGTCTGTACATTGACCAGTAATATAACATGACCTTTATTAAGTGTTCTCCAACAATTGGCAGTATTCAAATGAGTCATGTTGTCACTCCTGATATATACACATATGACATGAAATGACAGACAAGAAGTGACAGTTATAAAGTCTTTAGAGATTCAGAAAGAGCCAGTGGATTGTGGTAATAGCACATAGCTATTGTCAGAGTCTCCAGTGTAAACAGCCTCACGCTTATAAAGAATATTGCGTCAGATAACCCAAGGCATTGTGACATTTTGGTTCACTGGTACAACCCAGTACATGAATATATAAGCTTCAAATAAACAAAACTGTATCTCTGTTTGTTAGATTATCTTGTTTACGAGCTGCCTGTGGATCACCCTCTGGACTCACATGAAACAGATAATATCACCCCAGACTGAGAGGGGGCACTCACACTAACATTCTCCTCTTCTTTTTCCTCAACAGAGCTGAGAAGATGCGCACTGAAAGCAAATAACTCTGCCTCTTCCAGTCTCATACCTTTAAACCAGAGATCCCAAAATCTTAGCAACAAAGATCAAGAAGAGAAACAGCTTAATTCTGTTGCTTTTGTACTCCTGTAGAGGAGAGCATAGTGTCCCTGTTTCATTTCTTCCTGACTACATTGAAGAGAGAAAAACTTGGCTAAGATAAAAATAAAGATTTTTGACCCCTTTCAAAACATGCTATTGTAATTTAGCCCCATAAAATGTAAACTTCATGGCCTCAATACAACATAAAAAAGCCTGAATCCTAAATGCTGCAAAAATGTTCTAAAGACTAAACTTTCAGAAAACGACTAAGCATGAAGTTCTCAAAAAAGTCCTCAAAACTCAGAACCCAAAGAGGAATAGGGAACCCTGCATAACCCCGGGCCTAATTAACAAAAAACTTTATGTTTAATCAAATGTATTAAGCTAAATAGAAAAATAAAACTCTGCGGACTTCAAAATTCCAGAAACTTCCAAAAAAAATAAAGATAACTATTTAAGCTAAATACTAAACACACAATAGAAACCAAAATATCACAGAAAATGGCAAAAGGAAAATAATTAAGAGGAAATTTAAAAATCATCAAAACCTGTCCCTCTCCAGCAGGGGTTTAAGTTGATGTTTTATCTCTGTTTTTAATTCTTTCATTTAAGTTCATTCTATAATTCTGGAGGGTCTCCCACAGTTCTGGGAGTGCCTGGGAGTGGTGAGCGTACTTATGTCTTTTACTGTGCTTTTGTGAATTACAGGATATTCAGCCTGTCTGCTCTGATTTTGACCTTGCTCTGAATTCATTGGGACCTTGTACTCCTAGATTGCCTTTGGTTTAAGGCAATTCCATTTTGTCATTTGAGCTCTACAGTGCTTGGTTTTGTTTCAAATCAATTCTGTGAAAACAAACCTTCTTATATATGAAGTCATGTGTTCGACCCTTCTTACTAGCCAGGTTTCATGGTTTTTCTCTCTAGTGGGGATTTTTGCTAAGTGCTTTTTTGGGGATTTAAATGCTTTGGGATTCCTAAGTCAGAACAAAACTACATTCACAAACCAAAAGCAAAAACCAGTACCAGTAACTGAGTCAAAACCCCAAGAAACAGAATGAAAATGGACAAAGACCATGAAAAGTAGAAAAGAAAGCCAAACATCAAGAGCAAAGACTAGCTTGATGTGGGTTCATATACTGTTGTGTAGATGAGTTGTTTACATATAACATTCATGTAATTTAATTATTTTATTACAGATCCTTATTTTTTGTGTGTAAATTATTTCCATTATCTGAGCAATTGGCTATAATCGACATTAAGGATTTTTTTCAAATTCAATGAATTCCAAAATTTGTTGTTTGGTACTGGATAGGCCAAGATGTGCATTTACACTATGATGATGACCATGCAGAATGACCAGATAAATAGATAGATATGAAAGGCACTATATAATAAATACTTGTGAAAAGCAATAGATAGATAGATAGATAGATGTGAAAGACACTATATAATAGATAAGTGCTGCTTCATTTTGTCCCCCAAATGCTGTGCTCCCACCCAAATTGTTTTCACCAGCTACCATTTCCAGTGAGATGTGCTCAGATGTTCTTTTACCAGTTAGGATCCGTGGTGCTGCACTCTGAACTGCATGCAGTTGACTGATGTCTTTCATTGGTAGTCATGTTAGAAGTACATTATAGTAATCTAACCTATTATAAACAAAACATATTAATTTTCCAGCACCTTGAGATACTTTAAGCGGTCTAACTCTTGCAGTTTTTCTTAAATGAAAAAACAATGTCCTAGTAAGATAGTTAATATGTAATTTGAAATTGAGATCTGAATCCATAATAATGCCTAAATTCTTCACTTCTGGTCTTATAAGGCCAGGTGGTCATATTTATTTCTATTTCTCACTGTAATTTCTGCCAACAAGTAAAATTTATGTTTATTTTTTTCAGTTAGACAAAAGTACCATTCATGATGATAAAAGGTCTATGAGTCTCACAGTTATTTTGTGCTATACACTCTTAAAAATAGAGGTGCCAGGGTGGTTCTTCAGAGTGATTCCACAGGAAAACACATCCACATGAAGGTTCTGGAGAGAACCATTTATTTATTTGGCAACAGTTTAGGTACAGCAAAACTGCTTCTATTAATCATTTAATGTTAAGTAACAAAACTGGATAATGGTCTACTAAAATAACATCACTTTAGAATGGTCAGAAGTGGCGTAAGTGAGATATATTTCTCTTGATATTGAATATTTCAGTATAAGACCTGCAAATCCTTCATATTCATAAGTACTTATACCAGCGTATTACATGCTCTGCTGCAGAGAGATTAATAAACATTTTACTGATCTATACTAATAAAGGGCAAAGCCCTCCCTCACTCACTCACTGACTGACTGACTGACTGACTGACTCATCACTAATTCTCCAACTTCCCGTGTAGGTAGAAGGCTGAAATTTGGCAGGCTTATTCCTTACAGCTTACTTACAAAAGTTAAGCAGGTTTCATTTCGAAATTCTACACGTAACGGTCGATTACGGTCGACCACGGTTGCCATGTTGAACTTTCTTATTTATGGCCCCATCTTCACGAAATTTGGTAGGCGCTGCGCTAACCGAAGCCGATGTACGTACTTATTTCGATGGTATGACGCCACTGTCGGCCGCCATATTGAACTTTCCAATGTCACTAATTTTCCAACTTCCCGTGTAGGTAGAAGGCTGACCCCATCTTCACGAAATTTGGTAGGTGGCTTCCCTGCGCTAACCAAAACTAATGTACGTACTTATTTCGGTGGTATGACGCCACTGTCGGCCGCCATGTTGAACTTTCCAACATCACTAATTCTCCAACTTCCCGTGTAGGTAGAAGGCTGAAATTTGGCAGTCTAATTCCTTACAGCTTGCTTACAAAAGTTAAGCCGGTTTCATTTCGAAATTCTACGCGTAACGGTCATACTGGTCAACAATGTCCGCCATGTTGAACTTTCTTATTCATGGCTCCATCTTCACGAAATTTGGTAGGCGGCTTCCCTGCGCTAACCGAAACCAATGTACGTACTTATTTCGGTGGTATGATGCCACTGTCGGCCGCCATATTGAACTCTTCAATGGTCTTTGTTACTTATGGGCCCATGTTCAAGAAATTTGGTACGCGGGTTCCCAACGCTAACTGAATCCTACTTACGTACATATATACGTCCATAGCCTGCAGCTCAGTCACCGTGTGAGGCGGCTTTGGGTCTCCTATCCCAACACCTCCCACTTTGTTGGCTGCCTGCCTATATAAGGCCGTCCGTCACTCCAGTCTCTACATTCCCTTCCTTGCTTCGCCACGGGATTCACGTCTCCCTGCTGATAGCTACAGCCTTTTTATTTAATCCACAGCTTCTCCGTTGTTTTATTGTTCATTTATTACGATTATAGTTATTGTGTAGGTATTTTAGACTTACTTCACATTGTTCAGGTACCCATTTCCTTTATCATTCCAACCGTACCCCCATTAACATGTCTATCGAGGTGATCGCCATCGATCAAAGAACTGTCACTTACCGAGTGATTTCCATGCCCAGAGATAGCACCTACCTTTTCCATTCTCTTTGTTGCATATTGCACGGCCATATCAGGCTCACTCCTGATATCCGAAGGAACATTGTGTCTTATGTATTGAATGACTGGGACAGGTTCAAGGTGTGGACTGATGATGGTACAGGAGATAATTATACTACACAGGAGCACTAGAAGAGTGAAATGTTTAAGCCCTTCACCTATGGTTCTGCATGTGAGTTGATGTCTGCCGCTGAATTGTTCGGTTGTCGCTTTCAAGTGTACCGAAACGGCCAAATATTTTACACCTTTCAACAACCACCAATGCCTCTTAAACATCTTAGATTGACAGGTGACGATTTCAGCAGTGGACACTTTGATGTTTATGAATGTTTAAAGTCTCAAAAGCTGGATGTGAAGTTATCAATGAAACCGGTTGTATGCTTACAACGCTTGACAGATGCCGGATGTCTCTTCAACACAAGTCCTACAAATACTGTCGTAATTGAAACAAACCATGAAACTCAAACTGATTATGACAGCAGCAATCCAAGCTGTGAGATTTGAAACAAGATTACTTTTCACATGGCCAACTGTACGTTGCATGCTCAAGAGTAAGCTCAGAGCACTTGGCCGAACTTACAATGTGGTATACAAAGAGATCCTTAACAAATAATGGTTGGTATATTTTCCCTCAGTTTAAAAAGGTTTAATTTTCTTCTTAATAAAAATTTTAAGGCAGTACTTCGCCGCTGCGAAGCGCGGGTATTTTGCTAGTGAATTATAAACATAACTAGCCATGGTACCTGAGGACAGGTAATAAAGTAATTAAAAATATTTACCATCCCTTTTCCTACACATACTTTCAGCGCCTTTTCTTGGTATCTGCGTGTATCTGAATGTCTTTTCACAGGTGCACCGACGTGTTCCTAGTTTCTCGACTCTGTCATCATGTTTAAGGCACCTTTCTCACCTCTCGTCTGGTTTTATACTTGCCATCAAGGCTACTCTCTCAGCATACCTCATATGCCTTTACCACACTTGTTCTTTCGATTATGCCACCAAAGCCTGATTAACCAAGATCAGAGGGACCGGACACACAAACCTTAGTGTTTTATTACACAGTATATTCTATATAGTAGACTAACACCAAAAGGAACCTTTGTTAAGGTTTTGTTACATACAAGTAAAGGAATAATAGATGCATTTTTGTAGTAACTAAAATATTATCATTTATTTTGATCTGTAACATGCTCAATGCCGTAAATAACCATGAATAGATGATAAAAGATTTGTGAAATGACAGTGGCTCATAGTTTTGAAAGGACTCTTGCTGTATAAGTCCAGTAACAAAGGCTAAATCCAGATTTTCTTAATCTATTAGTGTCCTGCAGCCTACTATACATGAATGATTTTACTTTTTTTATTTGTATTAGAACGTTTTTAAAAATTACAAAGAATGAACTTAATATGCAAAGAATCCTTCTCAGAATTAAATGGTTCTTTGTCAAGCAAATCGCTCTGTCAGGAACCACACAACCCAGCAAAGAGTGATATAGTACCATTAAAAAGTCATTATTTTTAAGATGAGTAAAGCTGTGTGCTGTCTGCATAAATGTGGTAATTCACCTTGTGCTATCTGACCAAATGGGAGCTTGTAGATTGAGAATAACAGCATGCCTGGAATAGTCCCCCATGGTACACCGCATATATGGTATCATGGAACTCTGACATTTATCAGCAAAACTTACACAGAATTTACTACCTCTTATATAAGACTGAAATCAGTTTAATGTACTAGTAGAGGCAGACTATCAGACAGATGCTAGCAAGAGCAGCTGTTCTATGATTTAGTTAGATTTAGAAAGAGAGTAAAAAAATAACAATGAAGTGCATTTAATGAAAGAAGCCACCACAGCACCCAGAACAGGGCCTGAAAAGAGACCAGACTGCACATATTGAGTGTCAGATGTTCATATAGTAATATGCAAAGGATTAGCATATCTGGGTTGTTCTAGGAAACATCAACCCTCCTTATCTTTAACCATTAAGCCTTATATTTAGTAAATCTATGTTTTTGATGCTAAGAATATAAAAGAATCACCAGATTCAATAATAATATCTATAATACATGAACAATTCAGTAAAAAATAAAGATACAATTATAGGATAAATTGAAATAACAAGATGCTTGGAAATCCAAATGAATCAATAATCTTAGAAGAACACCAGGATGAATTCAATTAAATGATATTTTAAGCTGTTAACTTTAGCTGTTGCTATTCTGCACTTAAAATTACACCACTTATTTTTCTGCTTAAGTTTGTACTTAGGCCTTGGATTCCTCTGATTTGACTGCAGTGGAACAGAATATTTTTCTAATTTTAAAGAACATTTTACCATTTTTTTTAATATCTCACATTCTGAGAGCATGAAAGCGATGATGTGTTCTCAGATCCTTTCAGATTACCATTGTTAAAGTGTTCATATGTACCATCTGGTGCATTTACAGGCCTGATCACTTTTTCCAACAGCATGTCATAATGACTAGAATAGAATATGATAAATGACCTGTAGATTCGCCTCCACCCTTTTTGGCAAGTCATATATTATGTCTAATGTTTTTTAAAAAGAAAAAGTAAACAGTTATAATAAATATATAGATAATCATAACTGTTCCTGATCTGTCTGTTTGTACTGTGGTCCTGGCATACAGAAATCTTCAGCTTTATTTTCTGTTGTATGCCAATTGTTAAATGTCTAATATGTGAGCTAGCATGGTAACCCAGCCACAGAGGATGCACCAACCAGTATGTTTCTTCGTGCCGTCCCAAGCCTGGAAAAATGGGGAGAGTTATGTCAGGAAGGGCATCTGGTGTAAACTTTTGCTAAATCCATATGAGTACAGATGATCCGCTGTGGCAACCCCTAATGGGAGCAGCCCGAAAGAAGAAGAAGAAGATGTGAGCCAGCATGGTAAAGTCTTGCATCCTTTCAGAACGTAGAGGAAATGAGCACACAGAATTTTGATTTTTTAGATAGATAGATACTTTATTAATCCCATGGGGAAATTCACATAATCCAGCAGCAGTATACTGATACAAAAAACAATATTAAATTAAATAGTAATAAAAATGCATGTAAAAGCAGACAATAACTTTGAGTAATGTTAGCATTTACTCCCCCGGGTCGAATTGAAGAGTCGCATAGTGTGGGGGAGGAACGATCTCCTCAGTCTGTCAGTGGAGCAGGACAGTGACAAAAGTCTGTCACTGAAGCTACTCCTCTGCCTGGAGATGACACTGTTCAGTGGATGCAGTGGATTCTTCATGATTGACAGGAGTTTGCTTAGTGCCCGTCGCTCTGCCACAGATGTTAAACTGTCCAACTTTACTCCTACAATGGAGCCTGCCTTCTTAACAAGTTTGTCCAGGCGTGAGGCATCCTTCATCTTTATGCTGCCTCCCCAGCACACCACCGCGTAGAAGAGGGCACTCGCCACAACTGTCTGGTATAACATCTGCAGCATCTTATTGCAGATGTTGAAGGACGCCAACCTTCTAAGAAAGTATAGTCGGCTCTGACCTTTCTTACACAGAGCATCAGTATTGGCAGTCCAGTCCAATTTGTCATCCAGCTGCACTCCCAGATATTTATAGGTCTTACGCCAAACAATAGCCATGGACTAAGATGAGGACTGTCTTGTGTGGATGGCACAAGTGCACGCCTGAGGGGCATCTCTTCTTCGACCCTTATGGACTACAAGAGCCTTTCCCCTTGATTTGCAAGGCTTCTGGTTAGTTCAGGCTGACTGCTTCACACACCCTGGATTGCAGACTTCTGGTGACTCTGCTGGTTTTTAAAGCACAGTTGCTGTAAATATGTACTTTTACTTGTTATTGTGTTTAAAAGAGTGAGCAAGGCGGGTACAGTGATCAGTTCTGGGAAATCTTGGCTTTGAACCTTGGCTAGGCCTGTATAAGTGTGGAGATTGTGTCAACATGGATTTGTTTCCAGACACTCTCTTTTTTTCCTTCCAGATTTCAAAGAATTTTGTAATTAATCACCTTAAAAATGTCTAATGTGAGCCAGCGTGAGAGTGGAGTGGAATGATGGACTGTCACCACACCCAAGCTTGTTTATTGCCTTCTGTCCAGTGCTGTTGGGATAGGCGCCAATTTCCCAACAAAAATAACATCATATTTGGTAGGTTTAGTAAATGAATGACAGATAGATGCTTGAATTTGTTTTTCCTATATTGTAAAGGTAACATTAGGTATTGAGTACATTTTTCATTTGAACTGCTCCCTTTATTTATTGTTGCTGTTTTTAATTATAAGACCAGATGCAAGTCTCATTACCACCATATTTCTGGATGCTGCAATTAAAGCTTAAACTAAACTAAAACATATTAGCCATGTTCTTTACTGCAGGCATTGGCTGGGCCACTTCAGGACACACAATTTAATGTTTCTAAGGCACAGCACTTCTGCTCTCATTGTGATATCGGGTCATTCAAATGTGAAAGTCTTGTCTGGTTTTAGGTTGTTTTCTGACTAATACAGGTTTTCGTATTTTGTGCCATCTATTTTATCCTTACAAGCTTCCCAATCCTGGATAATAGGAATCTAGTCTGTGGAACACAGTAGAGATCATTTTATCTGGGTGATCTGCTGCTGTGAGCTCATATGAGATATAACAGTTTGAATTTAGAGGTCTAATCTCCCCTCTTCCCTGCACAAAACCATTTTGAATTTTTACGGGTTGAATTCAGTAAACTCTGCCTAGGATTTCCACTCTTTATTACAGGTTAGATTTATAGAGATACTGCTGGTATGGGGACAGTGTCTAACATCTTGGGTAGGAACATTTCATGGCTGCCAATATCCTCTTACAGTCACCTCTGATCAATGACTGCCTGCTGGTAGAATTTACCACTCTCAGTAGATTTTGGGTAGTTCTTCGACATCAGCTTGAGTTCCACAAGATATTTATTGTCTCTGATATCCTTCAAACTTCTCTATTCTGTGCTGATTCTAATTTAATAACGTGATTTTTTGATCTTTGTGGCATTTTGGGCAAGAAAATTCTGGTGAAGCCATGCCTGCATTTTCTTATTTGTGTGTAAGATGTCTCTACCTAATTATATGTCCCTCTTTTGCTAATGGCTAATGAAACATGCAAGTCAAATCATAAAAAATGATCTAAAAATGAAATGCTGATGCCTGTACTGTCTCGATTGGCGGCAGATCATCATGAGATCCTCTGACATTGCCATCACCTGCCAAAATATGGCACAGATTTGAATGCTGAAGTTGAAAGTGAAAGACTCACAATCTCCCACTGCCATGAAATTATTTTGGCCATAAACTGTCAAGTTTAGAATTGAACAGCTTGGAGATGAAAAAAAAAGCTCAATCACATGGAAGGAATGCATTCTACACACCCACTGTGTTATTTAATCTGTATGCTGCACGTCTGATGGAGCGCTAAGTTCCATGGGGCAAGCTGTTTGTTAGCCAGAGCCAGGCCAGCAAACAATTGAAAAAATTAATTTCTACATACGATATATACACATGTGCATTCTGCATCAGAATTCTGAGCTTCTCTGAATCGGGGAATTATACTGTTGGCTTCTTTTTTTACTTGAAATGGAATGAACACAAGTAGGCATTTTTCAAACTTAGTGTGGTCCTCCTTAACAGTGGATGAGGTACACCATGATATCTTATAAATAATGAATCCCCAATATTGAACTCCTTTCCTTTTATAATTACAACAGTTATCTTTAAAGGAGAAAATGGTACTTGACTTTTTGTACCACCTTGCAGGTGTGTGTTACATGGCCACAACTGGGAAAAGCTTGAACTGGAAGTGCAATCATGGGAATAAAAGATCAACTGGCATTCCTCATTTTAGTATTGCCAATGACCTTCAAGCCCCCATCGCTAAACTGAAAAGTTGAAGTTGCACATGTGCACACATACCCAAGGGTATAAAGAACACTGCTTGGCCAATTGGTCCAGCCCCTCAGCTGGAAACAGCCTTGTATGAAAATAGTTTCACATGCAATAGGACAATCTGAATGACAACAGTCCACTAAGCCCGACAAAGCTTGCATATTGTAATCTTTTTAGTTAGCCAATAAAAGGTGTCATTTTGCTTGACTTTTCACTACATTCAAAAATAATATAAAGTCTACCTTTGAAGGTCCCTAATTTCCTACTCTCTACCACACTACTCGTCAACTTATTCCATACGCTTTCCTAATGTTGGTGCAAAATTTACCCTTAACAAGTTTCCAATTGTACATCTTGTTGAACTCTTTTTAAAGTAACAGTCTCGATCCACTGTACTCATTGCTTTTATAACTTTAAACACTTCAATCATGTCTACTCTAAATCTCTTTTTGCTTAAACTGTAAAGGCTCAGCTCTTTTAATCTTTCCTCATAATTCATCCCCAGTAGCCCTGGAATCAGCCTAGTCGCTCTTCTCTGGACCTTTTCTAGCCCTGCTATGTCCTTTTTGTAGCTTGGAGACTAAAACTGCACACAGTACTCAAGATGAGGCCTCACCAGTGCATTATAAAGGTTGAGCAGAACCTCCTTGAACTTGTACTCCACACATCAGGACGCTATATAACCTGACATTCTGTTAGCCTTCTTAATGGCATCTGAGCATTGTCTGGGTTGATAGTGTCGAGTCCACTACGACTCCTAAATCCTTCTCATAAGGTATACTTTAATTATTCACAACTCCCAACGTGTATTCAAACCTAACAATTTAGCTTCCTGCATTTTATACTTTACATTTACTTACATTAAATTTAATCTGCCACTAATCTGCCTAAGACTGTATGCTATACAAGTAGCTCTGCAATGATTCAACAGATTCTTTATCTGCCAGAGAACCAATATTTTTCTAGATAAATAATTTGATTGAAGATATAATAGGAACAAATGCTTAAGAAGACAAAGCTGAAGGTTGTTATAAACAGTTAATTAATTAGTTAAATTACTGATGGAGGCTTATTGTTTTGCATAACATCTGATGGGGCCATGTCACACTGGCCCTTAATGAAGAATTGCTATTGCTTTGCGTGAATTTATTTGTTTCAAATTCACTACCTAGCCTTGCAGGGGACCATTGGACACCCACGGACTTCATTCAGTTCATCGAGCATGTTCTAGAAGCAGCTACTTGAACATGACTTAATTAGAAGCAGCATAGTAAAGTGAAGTAAGGTGGATAACTAACTAGCATTACATTTCTGTGGGTTCTTCATTTTGAATTCATTTGTTCAATTGTTGCTTAAGTAGAGCCATGGAACAGGAGATGGATAAGAATAGAAAAAGTTCACTAATAAAGATCCATTTGCCAAATCATTTTATTCCATTTGAGGTTAATATATGTGTAATTTATTGGAGAGTTGTTTTTAACACTATTTTTTGCCACTAAGGTGCCTGATTCTAACTGTGAAATGTGTTGGATGCAAATTGACAAATAAAGAAAATAATTTTAAGAGCAAATAACAATATTATTATTGTAATAATAATTGTGATCAAAAGACCACAAGTAATATCATTCAGCATTAGAAAAAGCAACATTTCATCAAAACAACTAAAACTACTGCCATTTTTCAACCCATGTGTATGTCTTTACCAGTTTGAAAAGTTCTATTTTGGAATTATTGCTAATTTAAAACTAATTTAAAAAAAAAACTCTGAATCACAGATAGAAGTTAAGTAGAGGTCAATTTTGCAAAACCTTTAGGAAGAATTTCTTGAAGCACATGTAATTTAATGAGAAATGTAGTTGGTTGATTTTTAGGTAAACCATTTCATGAAGAAAGGACCGTGACATTCACCTATGCTTGTGTCAAATTGTACGTGTGGATTCTTTACCCATTTACATTTGCGACAAAATGCTAACTGCGGCTGTTCTTCAGAAGCCCCCCATGCATGTTATCCCATTTAACTGACCAGACGAAAAAAAAGAGAAAAAAAAAATTAAAAATGAAACAGGAGGCGTCTACCTCCGGCTTGTTGGAGCACGGTTTCCCAGGATCCGATTTTTCAGGAAGTTTTTGGGAGCCATTCAGAAAAGTAATTGGGAGGCCACCAGGTCTAGCCTTTTGCCCTACATTTCTAATCCAGTCTCCCCTTCTTTTGTTACTGACTGCCATTCCATGAAGAGACCTTCTGGTGCGCAGACAATAGAAGCAGCAAGCCCACTTTTCCCGCAGCCCTCCTACAAACAGAGACACACACAAGGATTTCAAAGCACCTTAAACAGCCTGCTAGGCTGGCGGCTTCTTCAAAGGCTGTGAATGAAAGGGGATGTGGTAGGCTTTGTGAGGACATAGCCCACACTTTCAACGGATGAAGGTAAAAGCCTTGTCAGACTAACTGACCCTAAAATGAACCATTCAACAGGCTGAGACACAGGGGGTTAAACATCCATTAACCCCTCACAAGGTCGCAGGTCAACCGAGAACAAGGACAGAAGACATTCTGACATGATTTTGAGTTCTGTTTAAAATGCCATGAAACCTGCTCATAACAATATGATTCGCAACACGTCGAACTAGAAGAAAAAAGACCACAGATGTGTCTAGCACATATGTAAATTATGTTTTGATGGGTTGAGCTTTAGAAAAGTTTTCTGCATCAGTACAGGCTACACCTCACTGAAGCTTTATGATAGCTCATCGCTTATTCTGGAGCAGGTTTTACTTATTCACACTGCAGCTTGAAAACACCAAAAGTACAACCTGACTTCAGATGACAGCTCACCTCTTGCACTTACAAAGTGGATGTCAGGCATTGCATAAAGAACCAGAGTAGGCACTTTCATTATAGACCTTTGTAAGTATTGCATTTAAAAATGTGAATGTCATCCCCTTAAATAATACCTCTTAGGAAAGAAGGTAATAACAATAATGTGGAAATGTTGACTCCCCCATTGATTTTAAAAGAGTAAACCCCTTTCACACTAGCTCTCTAATATATAACCCCACTTTTTCTGCATCTTGTAAACTAGCCTTTCCCAGTCACAAGGGGATTAATCAGGGTGGGAGCTCATTCACATTCCTTTGTGGGTTGGCCTCAGCAAAGCAGTGAGTGTGTGATTTAATTTAAAGTAAAAAAGGTACGCAGCCAAAGCTGTATGATGCAAGATTAAAAGTAAAACAGCTGCACAGAAAAGATTTATCTTTCGAATACAGACATGGACTTTCTTTTTGTCAGTTCATTAGGTGGCTTCCATTCCAGTTAAGCAAATGACAATTCATAAAAGCATAACGGATGAAGATCTGTAAAGGAAACAATCAAAAAATTTAATTTAATTTCAAAATCTTCTGTCCGTTTATTTCTGAAGAGCACCATGAATACTTTCTGCAAACTGCATGCCTTTTTTGAATTGAAATTTATACAGTTAATCATTTATTCTGGAGAGTCAATTGGCTTTCATAAAATGCACAGTGCAAAGTATCATGTAATTTAGATGATGCTCATACTAAAAAACAGCAGTTTGTTTGAAAGCGCCTTAAGTGTGCTCTTATTTTGGTATATTCCAGCACACGCACACCCCTTTTTATACCCTAGATGGGTTTGAAGACATTCAAGCCAACAGTGCGAGAACATGTGGAGGCAAACGTAACAAAGGTCTTGATGAGATCAGACCAACAAAGGGCTTCAATCATTATTGACATTCATTTTACAAAATACTGCGGTGGGCTGCTGCCCTGCCTGGGGTTTGTTTCCTGCTTTGCACCCTGTGTTGGCTGGGATTGGCTCCAAGAGACCCCCGTGACCCTGTAGTTAGGATATAGCAGGTTGGATAATGGATGGATGGATGCATTTTACAAAATATTGCCAAGTTACAATCTGCAGGTACTACTTGATAATTATTCCATTTATCTCTGTTTCTATGTAGGAAGGAAAACTGTAAAATGTTTGTGTAAAACTTACCTGAAACAACAACAAAAATATACATATTTCATATCATATGTTCATGCAAAAAGTATACTTCAAAGTTTTCTACAAGAAGCAAAAGAGAGAATTATAATAACTAATAAAAACAAATAAATAATTAAACAAAATAGAAATAAACAAACTAATACAGGGAGATTAACTTGAAAGAGGCCTAGAATATTCTGTAATAACTCTCGCTAGGACGAAACAATATGAATGAAACAACATGCAATGTGCTCCTCAGTATATGGAGCTTCAAACAAGTCGGGATGCCCCTGCGTCGGAGCGATGAGGTACCAGACAATGAGTTAACAGAAGGTTACTTCCAGCAAGATGGAGCAACATGTCACACATCAGAAAGGAGCATGGCAGAAATTGAGTAAATCTTTGGTAACAGGGTAATTTCAAAGGGACTTTGGCCACCACGGTTGCCAGATCTGACATCACCAGACTTCTTCCTTTGGGTTATGCTCAAAGGAATAGTCTATCGGAAAAAGCTTTGCACTGTGGAAGATTTGAAGGAAAACATCCAACGTGAAATTCTTCCTATTCCCCCGATGCATTCAGGAACATGGAGCGCCGCGTCAAAATGTGTCTCGCAGAAAACGGAAACCACTTCTAGCATCGCATGTAATGCAATCGTCAAACATCAAGGTATAGAGCTTTTTTTTTTGGTGCAGATTGCTTCATCATAACGATAGTTACAACAGAATATTCAGGGCTTCTTTAGAGTGAATCTCCCTTTACAATTAATACAGACTTACACAGCAAAAAAAAAAAGAAATAACAGTGCATAGGTTACTAAACATGGCTTAAATTACTAGATAGATAGATAGATAGATAGATAGATAGATAGATAGATAGATAGATAGATAGATAGATAGATAGATAGATAGATAGATAGATAGATAGATAGATAGATAGATAGATAGATAGATAGATAGATAGATAGCGGTATTATTCAAGGTTGCACTTAAGCTGGACATACCTTGCTTCCTCTATCTGTGGAGGAAAATACCCACAAGCTCTTCAAAAGCAGTAGGCACATCATCTAACATTTTAATGTGCAGGTCGACCAATTTTCTAAGCATACACCAAACTAATTTCCATTAGCTGGGCTCATTTATATATCTGTAGACATTTGTCACAGTGTGTTCTGCTATAAGAATAGCAGAAAGGAATTTGAAACAAGGACCCAGGGGATCAAATGTAAGTCAGTATGCATGCAAAGATCAAAACAAGAAAATCTTTCATTATGCCAAGACTAAATTGCAATGTAAAGTCAAAGAAATATAGACAATAGTTCTAATACCATAAAAACTATCAATAAATTGACTTCAAATTCTTCTGGGACTATCCTAAAAACTCAAATCAAATGGAAGTGCCCACCATCAACGTTATACCGTTGACCCATTCAGAATCATTTGTAGCACTTCGGGGTCATTTACATTGCCACATCAAAACAACACTGCCAGAGATAAGCAAAAATTGTGTCTGGAAAAGACACAAAAAATGATCAACTATATGAAATTGAAGATGAAACAAAAAACTAATGTTTGGAAAATCTCGGGAGAAAAATAGAGCTAAATAATCCACTCAATGTTTCCAAAAAGGAGTGAAAAATATAAACAAAACACATTCACAGCACAGTGAACTTTTGTTCGTGCACCAGGATCACATGTGATAGCTTCCAATCTTTAGGAATTTCTAGTGACATCTAAAAAATGTGCATTAGGAATTTTAGTGGAGTAATCACCAATGACATGATACATTATAGGATAAATATTATTCAGCCCTGGCAATTTATTTGATTTCACTCTTTTAAAACTTTGTATCCCTATTCTCTTTCTCTATAATCTTCAAATCTCCAATCTCCTTAGTACTCCCTGTAGGAGATTTTTGACAAACACACATAAAAATGACTTCAGAAAAACAGGAGTTGTAATCTTTTGCCATGTTATTTTCTGATTTCCTCCTTAGTGTTCCTAATTAACTTCACCTCATTTTTTCCATTCTTTTTCTACTGAAATATTTAAAGAACCACATCATTCCTTGCCTTTTAGCTTTTCTAAAACCTTTTTTTATGCACATAATCCCTATGGATAGCAGTGTAATGTATTTATTATGTTCATTGTATATGGATTTTGTCTTCTGCAAAGTCCTCTTAAATTTCCTAATGCTTTTAATTTAGAAACAGACATGCCATGGACTGTGAGTAATATATACCTGTAAACCTACCTCACCATTATCTGACTCTATACCTCAAAGCTTATTCTAATTTGTCTCTTTTAGGTTTTGCCACATTACTAAAATTACATTTAACAGTGTTTTGTTTTGTTTGTCAGTATAACAGAATCTCGGGACAAATGTATAACTTCTCAACGTAAGAGGACTTGCATTTGCATTTTTTGTGGAGTTTTTTTTTTCCAGAGGCACTTAAAGATTTTGTTTTGTTTTAAGTGTAGCAGCCAGGTAGTTAAGTGGGATTAGCTAGCATCAAAGCACCAGAAAAGCAATTAAGAAGAAAGAATTACTAGATTAAAACAATACATTCTTTTGAGATCTAAAGCAATAGCACATATAAACATTACGAGAACATAAAGGATTTCAAACAGAAATGAAACCATATCAGACTTGGTTAGCCATGGACAGGACATGATGCCCTCATTTTTGTCCTGCATGTTTTGTTCTGCCCACCATTTACCACTAGCTACTGTCAACTACTCAGAAATCATGTATTTAACTTTCAAACAGAGTGTGGTATCCCTATAGGAAATATTTATGGCTGAGATATTAATGTCACTCACTTAGCATTCTATCAATGGCTGACTTCATTCATTCTTATATGATTTTTAAAGCCAATAAAACTGTAAAGAAAATTCTATACTAGTAGGATGTTGTACCGTGTTAGCCATGAAAGACATAATGAGAAGTCAAGCAAAATGACACCCTTTATTGGCTAACTGAACAGATTACAATATGCAAGCTTCTGAGGCAGTTTAAGCCCCTTCTTCACGCAACCTGTAATACAAGTAATTGACATGTAATTATACATGTAATTAGAAGTTGCATGAAGATGGGGCCTAAGCTGCCTCGAAAGCTTGCATATTGTAATCTGTTCAATAAAAGGTATAATTTTGCCTGACATCTCATTGCAAAGAAAAATCTAAGAAGCCTAACAGAAATATTTTTTCTGCTTTTGTTTATAAAAAAAACTGCAAACTATTAATGTGCCAATCAGCAAAAACTGTACTTATACATCTATCAACTAAAACCAACTGCTGAAATAACAGGTAAAATAAATGTCCATTAAAAGGCTAAAACCATCTTAAAAATATGGTTGTCAAGCTCATTGCCTGTAATGGATGTAATATGTGAACTGTCAAACAAAATCCAATGAAGTATCTTAACTGCATAGGTCTGTGTACTTAGAAGATCCAGTAATCCCAACAATCGGTGAAGCATCAGTTTGAATAAAAAATCGCAGCCAGTAGTCAAATGAAGAATAAAACAAATGCAACATCCCGTCAACAAAGAAGATGGACATAACAGATACTCATCAACAACATTCATTTATTTATATAACATATTTTCATACAATCAGTGTAGCTCAAAGTGCTTTACAAAATGAAGTAAAAGAAAGTTAATATAAAACATAAACAAACAAGATTAGGTAATAACATTATACAGTATGTAGCAAGGGAAAAGATAATATCGAAGAAAAAAAAAACGCCAAAATTTGCAGGGTTTCCAAGGGCAAAAGACCGCCCAGCTCCCTCTAGGCATTCTACCTAACATAAATAACCACAAACAGTCCTCATTGTATTCACGCTTCACATGGAAGAAATTGATGATGGTGGTCATGTGGACATCTGGGACACCCGCCATTCAATCCATAAACACAGGGTGCAGCATGGTGCCTTGATCAGGTGATGAAGGTGCAGATCATCACCACAGAAGAACTGGAAAACACATCAGAGAATGATACAGATTAGTAGAGAATTGCAGGACCCAGGGGAAAATGATAATACAACTAAAATGTAGCTACGGAAAAGCCATTTTAAAATAATGGGTTTTTAGCAGTTTTTTAAATTGTTCTACAGTAGTAGTCTGGTGAATTTTGAATCTAACTAAGGTACGTAGAAGTTGAAAAAAGTGAAAATAACTTTTCCATAAAACTTTCTTAAGTAGACTCTGTTTCGTTTTATTTGCTCAGAATACCTGAATGTTAATATTTAATGCATTAAGTATGCAGCAAACTTTGATTAGTGACATTGGTTTCTTAGTAGTAGTTCAAGCCATGAAATTCAAATAGGGCAAAAAAGGCTACAGAATTTGTATGAATACCGTAAAATGTTCTTATATCTTAGCAACAGCAGTCCATTTCTGTCACTGATGCAAAACTCTATGTGACAAAGCACATCCCAGTTTTACCATGGAGCTTTCTGATCATGGAGAGCAGACTTTGATTCAGGACCAACAGTGCAGCCAGTCACAGAAGCAGTCAGTTTTGTTTAAGCATTTAAAAATATGAAATACTATTATAATAATTCTTCCATTCCTGTTGCCATGTTAGAAAAAAGAATGTTTTTTTCTCAAAATATCTTAAAAATTGAAATCAAGTTTAATTCATTATGCTTGTACTTTGTTGGCTGTGCCCCACTGATATTTACTTATTATCCATCCAACCATCCATTATCCAATCCGCTTTATCGTAACTACAGGGTCACGCGGGTCTGCTGGAGCCAATCCCAGCTAACACAGGGCGCAAGGCTGGAAACAAACCCTGGGCAGGGCGCCAGCCCACCGCAGTATTTACTTATTAACATTTTCAAAATAGTTTTAGCAGATGGTAGCTTTACAGCAAAGTGAGCCTGCAGATGTACGAGGTGAGACAAAAAAATAACTGGACTGGGCTTGGGGCTTTCTTGGAAAACTGTCTAGAGGTTGGCCGACACGTGAATCATAGAACTATATCCCCTCCTACACTCCCTCTCAAACTGCCTACTGCTATATCCTGTGAATAGCCCAGTCAGTATTTGCACAACAATTGGTTCATGAGTTGTCGCTATAATGTCGGATGAAAAAACTGAACAACGAATCAATATCTAATTTCTCGTGAAATTTGGCAAAACGGCCACAAAAACGTATGCAATGATAAAAACAGTGTACAGTGATAACCGTTTGTCTCGCACACAAGTTTTTGAGTGATACAAACATTTCAAGGAAGAACAAGAAAATGTTGAAGACGTTCAATGCCCAGGTCGCCCACCCTCATCTCGGACGAATGAAAACATCAAAACGGTGAATCAGATTGTTCGAAATAATCGTACTGATTTTTCTGTAAAGCAGTTTTTGTTGGACAAAAACATTCCTGTCCTCGATCATCCTCCCTATTCGCCCGATTTAACTCTCTGTGATTTTTACTTCTTTCCGAAAATCAAAAGTGACCTGAAGGAAACACATTAACGGATCTTCTATGGATGAAGTGAAGACAGAAATAGCAAACCTGTTGAAGCACCTAAAGCAAGAAGACTTCCAGCACTGTTTCAATCAATGGAAGATATGTATGTAGCGGTGCAGAGATCGGGAGGGGGAGTATTTAGACAGTGACAATGTTTAGAATGCTGTAATTCATCAATAAATATATATTTTTTTTACCAATCCGGTTATTTTTGTGTCTCACCTCCTATATGATAGGACTGACTTTTTATATAAACTGCATTGGGTTTGTCATGCTAGGTTATGTTAAAGCTTTATAACACACTTGTTAGACCTCATTCGGAGTACTGTTTGAAGTTTTGGTTTCCAGATTACAAAAAAGACATAGCAGCACTAGAGAACGTCCAAAGGAGAATGACTAGAATGATTGCGGGTGATAAGTTACAAGGAATGATTAAAAGCTGAGCCTTTTCAATTTAAGCAAATAAAGATTAAGGTGCCATGGGTGAAGTTGATTATGATAAGGCAGGTCCATGGCTTGTTGATTAGGCATATAATTAACAGTTAACACCCGCATTTTTGGGTGAGGCGTGGTAGTGTAGTGTAGTGTAATCTCACTGCTAATCTGTTTCAGCACTTTTGATTTTGCCATTCAGAGTACTGGAAGATTTTCCATGCATACTGGTGGTGTCTGTAGTCAGCCAGTACTATAATGTCACACTTGTTGACTGGCTGGCATTGCCTGGGTACTGTAGTAAGGAGGGCTTTAGCATTAAAATCAATGAAGCCTGAATTGTATATATCTACATGGGAGTATAACACGTATGCATTGTCACACACATGCATATGGAAGACAACTAAATGTAATTTATACTCCAAGCCAGGGGTTGGCACTGCCATCTAATCCCTTTTCTTTTCCTCTCACTATAGGCGCAGTATTTGACATTTGAACTGGCAATGACGTCACTTCCATTTTCTGACCCCCAGAACCCACCTTTTTTTGTTTTCCAACTTGAAAACCGGTTTTACCACCATCTTGAGGCAGTTAAATCCTGACTCCCTTCTGAAAAGATTATCTTTTGCTATATACTGCTTTTTTGTGTCTTATTTTCAATTATACAGGGATCACCATGGTGGCCTGACTCTTAATCATCTTCCTAGTTGTTATTTAAACCATCCATACACGGATTGCTGACAAAGTAGAAACCCCTTGAGTACTGCCATTTTGTTTTTCCCACTGCATCTAGGTAATGTGTCCACCTTAGTCATGGATTTACTTAAAAAGATTTTTAAAATGCAAATTAATTGGGGAAACAACTGAAACATTTTAACTCATGGAGAATAAACTTTGGGTTTAGCTGCCTGACGCCAAAATACTAGAGGCTTAGTTGTAGGCTAATATGACTGATTTAGATGGGAAAAGAAACCACACATGATGGAATTTGGGCTTCAAACCACCCAGTGCCTATGTATATTTTTGTATATTCTTTACTGCATAAGGTTTCTCACTGTTTATGTTGCAACATTTTGTGATTTGTTTACATTCCATTTCATTTGTCATATTTGTAATTATTGTATTATGTGCTGGGCTTGCACGTGAAACAGCGTTTAATGAGAATTTGAATTGAACTGAAAACAGAAGGAAATTATTTTCAAGAACATGCCTGGCTCAAATTAATTGGCCAGTTTGGCCCAACTGATTGCAGTTAATTTGTAAAGACAATGAAAGAGAGAAATAATTGTCATTTCCACAGAACTTCAGCAATATATGCTTGAAAGCTTAATAAGTTCTTTAAATTATATTCCTACAGAGCTTGTCATCTCATTTCCAAGCATATATTTTTGCTATCAGGACATATTTCTGTATCTTAAAGGAAAAATGTAAGTGTGATTTAAGTGTATGTTGCTAATTGATTACAAGGGGTAATATATTCCTGTATTTCTTATTCAACTTTAAATATTATAATCAAGTACCAATAAAGAAAAAGATATTTCAAGATTTCAAAAGTTAAGCAAAACTTCTATTTCCCTATTAAAAACTCACCCTGCTTTAACAGAATTGATCATGATAATGCAGAGGTGGTCTCAGACAACTGTCAGAAGAAGGATATATCTTTCATTCAGAGAAAAAATGGGCTTTCATGGGTTGTGGAGTTTTGGGCTACTTTAAAAAAAAAGGTGGTATTTTGGGCTATTTTTCAACCCTGTTCCAATGTTACTATGTTTTCATCCATCTTGCAGCCCATCCCCTGCTATTTGCACTTGTATATGTTCTTTCCTATTGTAAAATCTCCAAGAGGGTTTCCCCTCTGGTTGTGTGATGGTTTAAACTCATTCATTTCTATCACTCTGAAATCTCTCTAAGAGAAGGCCGTGATTGGATGTACCTAAACCTCTCGCTCTGACACCTTCCCCGCTTACCAGTGTGTCATTTTGCCAATCTCAAATATCGGGCTATTCTTTTGAGCAAATTTGCTATTTTAAAGCTGTCCTTGGGCTATACATTTTTAAGGGTCTGGCAACCCATATGTCCAGAAGTATCTTATCAGTGACTCACACATTAAGCCCAGTGATATTTTCTGAATTATGTGATGTATCCATATGGTAGTCTTATAATGTCTAACACTTTTAATCTTACTGTTTGACCTTTAAGAATTTTCTTAAATTGTTTTAAGATTAATAAATTTATCTTTGGAGAATTAGGCTTCATAAAAAATGTATTAGGAAAGTGAATGCCCTTATGGTTTCAGTTCAAGGTAAATTAAACAAATTAAATGCCTTGCCTGAGATAAAGCTGTGTTTTCCTGTCTGGTAGACTAGCTGCTTTAACATTCAGGAAGGTAAACTTAGTGTAATAGAAAATCAAGTCACAAATTAGAACTGTTTATTTCCACAAATAAAAATAATTTTGATCAAATTTTTTGATGACTCACATTTCCTTGACAACCAGAGAAGGTGCCATGTGATTCAGAAAGGAAGTTGGCAATTGAGTTATTCTTATAATGTTTTGTATTTTTTTTATCCATTTGTTCAAAAGCAGAAAATATATAGATAAAAAGATGAAAAAATATTTACTTTCTGAAAACACGTCCTTTGAATGGCAAAACTGCTTTTTGTTGCTAGCATGCATTAATATAAAAGAAAGAAGGAATTTAATTACAGTTGGCAATTCCACCACATTGAAACTGATAAGTCAACAATGTAGACATTTTTTATACAGTTGTATATTAATTGAGTTGCCAGGGGTTTCCTGAGTGAGAAGTGTAAAGACTGAACATAAAAAAGCTAGAAAACTGAACGTTATATATTACCAAAATGTATTTCACTTAAACTTCCTGCATTCAATGTATACTGTAACTATGGCTAGTAATGGAAAGCTTCTTTGTGTACAGTATTCTTGGATTTTCTTTCTGATATAAAGAAACACAAATTGCAATAAATAACAATGGCATCCCAGGCTGTGCCCTTAGGGCGTGTGCTGACCAGCTAGCAGGTGTGTTCACCAACATCTTCAATCTCTCCCTGAGGCAGTCGGTGGTCCCCACTTCCTTCAAGGCATCCACCATCATTCCTGTCCCAAAGAAACAGGTGATCTCCTGTCTGAATGAATGCACTGACATCAGTCATTATGAAGTGCTTCGAGCGACTGGTCAAAGGTTACATCTGTTCCTCCATCCCCGACACGCTGGATCCTCTCCAATTTCTTACAGAGCAAACAGATCTACAGAGGATACCATTGCGCTAACAATAAACACTGCCCTCACCCACCTGGAAAGAGGAAATACATATGTAAGAATGCTGTACATAGATTACAGCTTGGCATTCAACACCATCATGCCCTCAAAACTCATCTTGAAGCCTGACGACCTTGGGTTGGGGACGACCATCTGCAGATGGATTTTCTTTCCTCACAAACAGGCCCCAGGTGGTGAGAGTTGGCAAACACACATCCTCATCACTCATTTTAAATACAGGACTGTGTGCTTAGCCCCCTCTTGTATTCTTTGTTCACCCACAACTGTGTTGCAAAACACGGCACAAACACCATCATCAAGTTTGCAGACGACACAACCATCATAGGCCTTATTACTGACAACGATGAGACGGCCTACAGAGAGGAGGTGCTGGCACTGAGTAATTGGTGCCTGGATAACAACTTGTCTCTTAACGTCAGCAAAACCAAGGAGATGATCGTGGACTATCGGAAACAGCAAGGCGGAGAACACCAGGCCATCTACATCAGCAGCGTAGAAGCTGAAAGGGTTAACAGCTTCAAGTTCCTCAGAGTAAACATCACTGAGGATCTCTCGTGGACCCTTCACATAGACACTGTGGTTAAGAAAGCTTGCCAGCGGCTCTACTTCCTGAGGAGGCTGAGAAAGTTTGGCATGAACGCCAACATCACCTCAGACTTTTACAGGAGTGTGGTTGAAAGTCTGCTGATGTCTGGTATGGGAGCTGCTCTGCCAGCAGCCGAAAATCACTACAGAGAGTGGTGAAGGCAGCAGAGCACATCACGGGCAAGAGTCTCCCTGCCATTGAAGACATTTACCTCCATCGGCACTTGCGTAAGACAAGCAGCATCATAAAAGACCACAGCCATCCAGCACACCAGCTGTTCTCCTTGTTACCGTCTGGCAGATGATACAGGAATCTGGCTGCTCGGACTACAAGACTTAAGAACAGTTTTTACCACCCGGCCATTCGACTCCTCAACAGCAACATCTGAACACCCACATACAGTTACATCACACCTACATTGCACTACTCACACACAAACTGTACCTGCACACACTCGGAATACTGACTGGAACATGCATCTGTACTTATAAAACATTATCTGTGCAATAACTGTCATTTGTACTTGCTGCTCATTCAACTCATATTGCTCTATAACTTCTTTTAAAATGTACACATTTTATTTTATATAGCTAGTCTATTTTTAACTTTTTTTAATTATTTTTAATTATTTTTAGCTTTATTGGATCTAGGCTGAGTGACTTGTTTTTCTCGTCATACACATTTCATTGTATGTTGACCCTGTGTTAACCTATATATGACAAATAAACCCAAACCAAACCAAACTCCGACGGGGTTAGATTTGTGTCCTGACAAAATTAGTGAGGAAAGTGTTTGATTAAAGAAAAATTAAATGCAATAGGTAGGAGCTGAATCCAGTTTAAACACAAGCATGCTGCCATCACACACCTTGGCACTGTTTCTTTATTGATACAGTAGATTATACAGTAGTATTTCTTACTATTCTCCACGACCAGTTATATATTATCAAAAACCTGAGAAATACCAAACCTTATTTTTTAGATTGCTGAGACCCAGAAGTACTTCAAAAAGCTGCCCCTGTTAGTGAGATGACATAGAGAAGCAACAGCCAAAGCCAAAGATGGTTGCTTTTATGACCTGCCTGCCAACACTGTACCACTTTTTTCACTTTTATTTTCTATTTTTCCCAGTTTATCTTCCCTGAGAAGGGGTCTGAGCTTGTATATTGTAATTGTTTTAGTTAGCCAATAAAACATGTAATTTTGCTTGACTTTTCACTACATCCATAATGGCTAACACGGTACAACACCCTAGTACTCCAGCTCATGTCCACCAACACTTCTTTGTTGGTTGTCCACAGTTCTATTCACAATTATGATAGAGAAGCACCCTCTTGATGTTTCTCCATACTAGAAATAAGTCAAACAGACAAGTCACAGAGCGGTTAGAATAGTGTGCTTGTTGTCAAAAAATACAACAGTTGAAGATGACAGGGTGAACACAAAAAGTAATAAAGAAAAAGAGAAAAATAACAGTAACATGTTGCCTTTCACACTGTTGATCTGCTGGGATAGTTTTTGCCCTTCCCAAATCCCAGCGTCTTATCGATTATCCTCCATTGTCACATCCCATTACTCACTGTCTTTTAGAAATCCAATCCTCTATCCCATCATTAAACATTTTTCTAAGTTCACTCCTTCACTCTAAGCTTCACTGATGTAGTAAAGCCTTATGGCCCACTGGAGTACGTCAGAGCCAGGCTCCTTGCCATTAACAAATCCATCAGGCCAACCATATGTCCTTATGTTTCAAAGGTCTCCATGTGCAGTAGCTTTCATTCTATTCTTTGCTTGAGTGTATGGTAGTGACCAATCACTGATAAAATGATTAGGAACACCTGTGTACCTGCTTATCTGTGCAATTATCTAATCAACCAATCACGTGCCAGCAGTGAAATGCATAAAACATTGCAGATACAGATCAGGAGCTTTAGTGAATGTTCACATCAAACACCAGAATGGGGAAAAATGTGATCTCAGTGATATTAACTGTGGCATTGATTGTTGGTGCCAGGCAGGCTGGTTTATTTCTGTAACTGTTGATCACCTGGGATCACACACAACAGTCACTACAATTCACTCAGAGGGTGCAAAAAATGAAAAACATCCAGCGGGCAGCAGTTCTGCAGACGCCTTTGTTGATGAGAGAGGCCAGAGGAGAATGGCCATACTAATTCAACCTGACAGAAAGGCTACAGTAACTCAGATAACCAGTCTCTGTATGCTTGTGGTTAGATGAAAAGCATCACAGAATGCACAGAACGCTGAACCTTGAGGTGGATTGCATACGACAGCAGAAGACCACACTGGTTTAAACTCCTGTTAGCCAAGAACAGAAAACTGAGAGTAAAGAAAGGCAAAGGCTCACCAAAACTAAAGAGGGGAAGACTTAAAAAAAGTTGCCTGGTCTTGATTTCTGTTGAAGAGTACACATAGTAGGGTCAACAGTGTACCCAACCCGTTTTGCGTCAGCAGTTCAGGCTGGTGGTGGTAGTGTAATGGCGTGGGGAATGCTTTCTTGGTCCTCTTTGGGCCTGTTAATACCAATCAATTAATGCTTGAATGCCAGGCCGATTGGAGTATTGTTGTTTAGTATTGTTATGGCTACAATCTTCTACTGGATACTTTCAACATGATAATGCATATGCCACAAGGCAAACGTCATCCCAAACTAGTTTCATGAACATGACAATGGGCTTATTGCTCTTCAGTGGCCTTTCCAGTCACCGGAGCTGAATCCAGTAGAGCACCTCTGGGATGTAGTAGAACAGGAGATTTATAGCAAGAAAGTGCAGCTGGCAAATCTGCAGAAACTGTGTTATGTAGCTATGTCAATGTGTACTACAATCTCAAAGGAATGTTTCCCACATCGTGTGGAATCCATGTCACAAACAATTGAATCTGGTTTGAGAGCCAAAGGAGGCCCAAGCCAGTATTATCATAGTGGTTGTAATGATTTGCTCATTGAGTGCAGACTGCATCCTGTTGGCCTGGAGGAGCTGTTCTGGCCTCCTATCAGCTCTCCTGGGCCTCTGTCTTTCTCCAACACTCTAGTACGACAGTCCAGATGACAGGGCATACTGCCCACTGGCTGCCCCATCTGTCCACACTGATACTGAGATGTGTGCTCTGAGTGGCAGTGTTGATTTCTTTCACATGGAGAGATCCCTGTTGGGACTGTTCTCTGACCTTTTCAATCTTGGGAGCACACGTTTGCTTTTCAGCTGTCCAGTCTTTTTTACATTGTTATAATTTTTTATATTCTGAATATGACTGGTGCATTGGAAGATGGAATGAGAGTCTGTGGCAGGATCTGAATTAACAATGCAGTGATTTAGTGCCAAAGCCACTAGGCTTGCTAAATCTATAGTTTCTTTGTTTTGTAGAATTTACTTGCATATGTTATGTTGCATTGTGTAGGATTTTGCATGCATTTTCAAACCTGAATCCATGACTTGATTGAAGAGATCTAATCTAAAATGTCTTCCACCCATTTTCCATGCAGGTTTTTCCATTAAAGTCTAGCGAGGAGATGAGATCAATGACAACAGCTACTTGTGCAAGGAAGGAAGCATTAGGGATTTAGCATATATTAAGGTACACACATGTTAACAAACTGTGCCAATTTATACTAAGTAATTCTCCTAAGGTGCAAAGCATTTTTAGGAAACTATGCTAATCAAAGAAAAACATCTCGGAAATATGAGGAATGGGCAAGCCAGTGACGAGAATGAAAACAAAACAAGTTTAAGTATGAGTCAGTCATATTAACCAAAAAAGCACACCACCAACATCATCTAAAGTTCTTTAACTTATCCATTACTAGTGTGAATGTTTAATCAGTGATGTAACTAATAGACTTAGATGCCATTCATTTCTTATGTAATGTACAATATTTTCAAAGTAGTTGTAACTTTTTATGACTTTAAACTATTTAATGTAGAAATGAATGAGTAGTATTCTCCATACTGGGTTTGTTGTTTAACAAGTGCGTACTATATGTTTCATCTGACTGGAATAAAGTAATTACTGGTGACCTTAAAGACTTTTTGCCCCACACTGCTTCAGAGCGTGAGTTAGAGTTGCATAAGCAATAACATTCGGCAGAACCAAAGGAGAGTGTAAAGGGCACATACCGTACCTCTGTGGGCCCTTGTGAATTCTTTATTTATGTTATAAATTGTGACTCACTGCTCCACATCCCACGCTTCTGCAGATTTCTTGTCAGTCATGATGATCTGTGAACGAAGGCAGTGGAGAAGTACCAGCTGATTTTCGTTAGAAAACAATGCTGAGCTGTTTGAGACTAGGCTGCCAAATTCTTTTTCTCAAAGTCGCACTCTGTTTTGATACCTTGTGAAAGTCTTTCCTGTGATTTTTCTATTCCTGGCTTTGCTGTTGCAGCTGTAAAATGCTGCAAAGTTCTTAACATTAATTGTTTCATCCATCCAGTTTTGAAACCTGCTTGTCCAGAGCAGGGTCACAAGGAGGCTTCACTCTGTCCCACCAAAGCAGGAACAATCCCTGGGTAGGGCACCAGCCCCATTACAAGTTGAACACACATCAGAGGCCAATTCAGTATTATCAGTCCACCTACCCTGCATGTGTTTGGACTGTGGAATGAAACCAGTGCTCCCACAGAAAACCCACATGCTAACTCTGAAGAATGAGAACCTGGGGCTTGAACCCCAGTCTCCTTGTTGTGGGGCAACAGCATTACAACAGGACAATTCATAAATTGTTTCATTGCATTCCATTCAAAACAAATAACTTTTATGGCTACTAACCATTTGTCTCTGTACTCTCTAGATTTTTCAACAACCACTTATTCTGTCTTTGGATCAAACACCAATTTACGACAGGACATTTTTAAACCCATTAGGCCAATTTAGAGCCACCAGTATATCAAATCTGAGATTCATTAGAAGCTCTGATGCAAGTGAGAAAACACAACTGTGTCCTGTGATGGACTGGCATCCTTTCTAGTGTTAATTCTTGCCGTGCATCCAGTGCTGCCTTAGTCAGAAGGTTAACACATGTAGGTATTAAATCCTTCTAACACTGTAATGGACAATGTTATCTCAAATAAAAAGATGAATGGATATTCTTGTCCTATTTAAGGTTAGCAGCAGCTCCAGTTTGAGTTCAGGTTGGATTTTTTTTAGCTGTTAGTTGGTAGCTGAATACTAAACCTTGTTACTCCAGTTACCCGGGTTAGCATTCCATAAGTTCCTTGTAAACCATGTCTTCTGAGAAATTGTTAATTCTAATAGTGGCAATCAAGGAATTTTGACAGAAAGTCTGTGGAGAATGTAGATGAAAGCTTCCTCAACACGGACATGTGCCTGATAGGCAAACTGCATAGGATCCAGATGTTCTAAAAACCAGGGGTCATAGTTGTTTAAGGGCAAATGGGATCACTGGAATGTCCTTTCCTTGGCACTGTGACCACATAGGTAACAATATCCCTCGTTTTCCATCCCAAAAAAGCTTTTTAAACCCACAAACACATTTTAGAGAATTCTGCAATCTGCAATTTCTAAATGACCTGCAAAATCAATTTTAGTGTCAGCTTTGACAAGGTATATGCAAATTAAAACTTGCCCGTTTCACTCCTTCCTAATGCATATCAACAACACCCAGAAACGGCGCCAGCTTCTCTGGGCCTGAGCTCATCTGAGATGGACTGATGCAAAGTGGAAAAGTGTGCTGCTGTCTGACGAGTCCACATTTCAAATTGTTTTCGGAAATCATGGACGTTGTGTCCTCCGGTCTAAAGAGGAAAAGGACCATCCGGATTATTTTCAGCGCAAAGTTCAAAAGCCAGCATCTGTAATGGTATGGGGGTGTGTTAGTGCCCATGGCATGGGTAACTTGCACATCTGTGAAGGCACCATTAATGCTGAAAGGTACATACAGGTTTTGGAGCAACATATGCTGCCATCCAAGCGACTTCTTTTTCAGGGACGTCCCTGCTTATTTCAGCAGGACAATGCAAAGCAACTGAAGTTGTACATCAAGCAAGAATGGGAAAGAATTCCACCTACACAGCTTCAACAATTAGTGTCCTCAGTTCCCAAACGCTTATTGAGTGTTGTTAAAAGGAAAGGTGTTATAACACAGTGGTAAACATGCCCCTGTCCCAGCTTTTTTGGAACGCGTTGCAGGCATCAAATTCAAAATTAATGAAGATTTGCAAAACAACAATAAAGTTTATCAGTTTGAACATTCGATATCTTGTCTTTGTAGTGTATTCAATTGAATATAGGTTGAAAAGGATTTGCAAATCATTGTATTCTGCTTTTATTTATGTTTTACACAACGTCCCAACTTCATTGGAATTGGGGTTGTACAATATAGTAGGCAGCCTAGATGGTGACACATTGTAGCAGTGAGTTTTAATCCAATGAGCAAAGATGTTGTGCAGTTTGGAATTTACTGTTTCTTTTGAGTGCCCTACACCTGTTCAGAATAAATGTTTTATTTAATTTTAGAACAACGTCTGGAAATTCATATAGGATAGTAAAGCTCTTTTATGAAGTACTCATATATTTTTGGCATTTCAGTAAACCAAGACTTTCTGTCCTCCCTGATGTTATACACATGTTCTGAGTTGTATTTCTTTCTTACATTTAGTAAAAACTGGCACACAGCACATCTTTCTTTTCAGATAATTGCCTTCTGGTTTTATTCACAGTTCTAAGCACAGTGAAAATTAGAGTGGCCTTAAAATAAGTATATACTGTATGACATAACCTAATGCTTTCTAATCTTCATAATGTAATTTGAGTCACTAAGGAGAGATGATATTTATTAATTACAATGTTACATCCCATAACATTTGCTCTATAGAATGGAAAAAGCTTGATTAATCAATCAATCATGTTTTTACTTAATGCCTGTGAGATGGCACAGTGATACAGTCCGTGGTGTTACTGGTTCACTGACCCAGGACATTGGGTTGAATCCTAGCCTGGGCACCATGTGGAACTTGTAATATTTCACTTGTTGCTTTAGCTTCTGCAGTTTTCCTCCAACTGCCTAAAGATATATATTGGAGTAGAGGGGTCCTTTCATCGGATTGGCTGGCCCAGCGCTGTTTCAGCTGTGGAATGGCCAAATGGTGGAAGGCAACTTGATGGCTGAGGTCTCCAGGACTCTAAACAATCATATTATGTGATATCATCTACTGTTAAATTCTGCTCTATACTTTTAATATATTATGTTACTATTATATTGTATTGAGGATTACTTGTGTTCTGTTATGTGTATTGTATTGTATTGACCCCCTTCCTTTTGACACCCACTGCACACCCAACCTACCTGGAAAGGGTTCCTTCTTGAACTGCCTTTCCCAAGGTTTCTTCCATTTTTTCCCTCCAAGGGTTTTGTCTCTTGGTAGCTTTTCCTTGTCTTCTTAGAGAGCCAAGGCTGGGGGGCTGTCAAGAGGCACGGCCTGTTAAAGCCCATTGCAGCACTTCTTGTGTGATTTTGGGCTTTACAAAAAAGTAAATTGTATTCTATTGTATTGTATATATATGGGTGAGGCTGTTTGCATTTACTTCACACAGCCACATAATTTAGTTAAGCATGTTTGGAAACTGATCCTGAGTTTGGTTTCCCAGACCTAGAGTATTATCTGTGTGCTCTTTATATTTTCTCGCCATGTCTATGTAATTTTTTTTCTGTCTATTGCAGTTTCTTTCACATCTTGAAGATGTGTAGTTAGGATGTGGTTGGTGACCCTAAACTTCATTATGGTGTGGGACCCTGCCTATTGGGTAAGTATCACTACTGGTAAATTAGTGATGTAAATACATTTCAAACAACTGGACAAAGGGTGAGTTGATGAGGGCAAGGATATGGGGCAGTCTTTCAATGATTTGTACTTCAATTGTATTTATTAATGGTGCTGTTACAGTATGCGATGAGTGATATAAAGGAAATGGAAAGAGTAGCCTACATAGAGTTCCTCATTGTAGCATTCATTTAGGCACATACTACCCAACATCCTCTTCATCAACAGCCAGCAGTGATGAAGGGAGATTCAAACAAGTGGGCAACTTTCTCTAAAGATGTTGTAGTTGGTGCAGGCCTGTCACCCAATGGAGTTAAACATACAAACAGAACAGAATTTTTTTTTAGATTTTTCTTTTTCTAGTAGTAAAAAACTGAAGGAAGAGGCAAAGTGTATCAGCAATAGTAAGAGGGAACTAAAATATGCTGACAGTGAAATAGCAAACACTCTGAATGTTCATTTTTCCGAAGTTTCCATTTGTGGTGAAGTTAATAATCTCTCAAAGGTAACAGAGACTGCCAAGGAGATACTGAGTGATTTGGAAACTGTAGAGGGAGAACTGCTGCTTAGATTAAATAGGCTGAACTCTAACAAATCACAAGGACAAGATAACATTAATCCTTGAGAATTTAAATGGGTTTAGTAAATTCATTTTTAAACCATTTATGCTTATAATCACTGCACACAGTCAAAGTATCTAAGGACTGGAACCTAAGTTGGTTGGGCTGATTCAAGTAACCTCTGGGCAGTAAGCTTAACTTGCATCACAGATAGATTGATGGAAGTGGGAAAGGAAAGGATCGATAATCACATAACAAGAACATAGGTACAGTATTAGTCAGCATGGGGTTTAGAATGGGGAGACTGTGTTTCAGTTATGTGCTGGAATTCTATCAAGGAGCAACAAAACCATACGGTAAGTGAGATGCAAAATTATATTGTTTATCTGAATTTTCTGAAATTCAAATGAGAAATACGATGTTAAATTAAAAAAAGTGGGAATTAAAGGCACAATGTATAGATAGATGCAAGACTGGCTTAAACAGCAGGGACAAAGAGGGATGGTGAGAAGAACATTTTCACAGTTAGGTGATGTTAAAAGTGGTGCCCTTCAGGGCTCTCTGCTAGAGCTGCTGTTCTTTTTAATATACTTAAATGATCTGGTTAAGAATATAATCAATAAGTTGGTTTAATAATAATAATAATAATAATAATAATAATAATAATAATAATAATAATAATAGATTTTATTTATAACGCTCTTTTCATTGACAAAATCTCAAAGTGCTACAACAAGAGCAATAATCACAAAGTTTAAAAGTTCAAAAGACTAGATTAAATTTACAATCTCAGCAGTTATATGCTTTCCTAAATAAAAAAGTCTTCAAATTTGCTTTAAAAGTGTCCAGATTTTGTGTAGTTCTCAGTTCAACAGGGAGCTGATTCCAGAGCTGTGGGGCAGCAGAGCAAAAAACTCGACCCCCCATAGTACGGAGCTTAGTAAGGGGAGTCTGAAGCTGCATGCTGCCAAATGATCTGAGGATCCGATTGGAAGTTTGTAAGTGAATCAAATCTTGAAGGTAAGAAGGTGCCTGGCCATAGATACATTTATTGGTTAATAGAAGAATTTTGTACTCAATCCGGGAGGAAACAGGGAGCCAGTGAAGTGATTTGAGGATGGGAGTAATATGTTCGAATTTCCTTACTCTTAGTAGGATTCTTGCAGCACTGTTTTGGATATATTGAAGCTTTGGTAATTCCTTGGTATGAATACCCACAAAAAGTCCAAAAGGTTTAGCTATGCAGATGATCCTAAAGTAGGTGGAATGGCAGATAATGTAGAACCAGCTGAATCAATGAAATAGTATGCAGACATACAGTAGATTTATGGCATATGAAACTTAATGTAAGTAAATCTAAAGTAGATACAGACAGGAAATAGAAATTTTAGATTTGGATACACTGTGGGAGGTCTGAAACTTGAAGTACACATTATGATGATAGACCTGGGAGTCATGGTGGACAGAAGACTTTAGGAATGCAAATAAGATGTTAGTTAATATATCATGATGTGTAGACTACGACGGGGGTTATTTTCAAGTTATATAAAGCACTGGTAAGGGTGGACTTGGAGTACTGTCTTCAGTTTTGCTCTCCGTATTGGAATAAAGACATACCAACACTAGAAAAAGTCAAGCTATGAAGAAAGATTGAAAGAGTTTTCAATTTAAGTAAATAGATTAGGAGGTGACATCATGGAATCTTTTCAAATTATGTAAGGAAATAGTACAGTGGATCTGAGCTGTTACTTTGGAATGAGTTCAGTAAGAACATGGGGGCACCATTGGAAACGTGTTAAGGGTAGATTTTGCACAAATATTTGAAAGATTTTTGTTTCTTTTCACACAAAGAACCAGAGACACGTGGAATAAATTACCAACACTGCAAAATATAAAACCTAAGCAAGTGAAAATATTTTGCATCAAGCCATTAAGTCTTGCTTTTCTAGTGGTACGATTTATTGAATTAGCAAGGAATTTGTATTTAAGATTATATAGGTTATGTTGTGGAAAAAACTTTCCTCCATTTTCAAAGAAGGAATTCACAGAAATCAGATGAGAATGTGGGACAATTCTTTATTTGCACATAGATATGCACAAATGTCTCAGTCCATGAAGTGTGCAATCATTAATACAATTCATTCCCTTTCATACTTTTCTGATATCATTACCTTATCTAATACATCACGTCATCTGACTCTTAATATGTAGAACTGTCATCTATCAGAATATATCAATATACTGATATATTAATACATCAGAACAGTCAATAACTGTCATCTTAACCAATCAACTACAGCCACCAGTAATTTTGTATACATGTTGATTCTTCCATTATTTTAAAACATCATTTTGTTAATAGGAGTGTCATACAGGTTTTCCCATTGATCTTATCACCGCTTCATAATAGGGGTGTGTGGGCTTTCTCACTAGTTTGTCCACACTTTTTAATGGGGTGTTCGTTACACATCTATATGCTACACCGATCCCTCTCCCACCTGGACAGAGGCAGTGGTGCTGTAAGAATTATGTCTTTGGACTTCTCTAACGCCTTCAACACCATCCAACCTCTGCTTCTTAGGGACAAGCTGACAGAGAGGGGAGTAGACTCACACCTGGTAGCATAGATCATGGACTGTCTTACAGACAGACCTCAGTATGTGCGTCTCGGGAACTGCAGGTCTGACATTGTGGTCAGCAACACAGGAGCGTCGCAGGAGACTGTACTGTCTCCGGTCCTGTTCAGCCTATATACATCAGACTTCCAATATGACTCGGAGTCCTGCCACGTGCAAAAGTTCACTGACGACACTGCTATTGTGGGCTGCATCAGGAGTGGGCAGGAGGAGGAGTACAGGAAGCTAATCAAAGACTTTGTTAAATGGTGTGATTCAAACCACTTACACCTGAACACCAGCAAGACCAAGGAACTGGTGGTGGATTTTAGAAGGCCCAGGCCCCTCAAGGACCCTGTGATCATCAGAGGAGATTGTGTGCAGAGGGTACAGACCTATAAATACCTGGGAGTGCAGCTGGATGACAAATTGGACTGGACTGCCAATACTGATGTTCTGGGTAAGAAAGGTCAGAGCCGACTATACTTTCTTAGAAGGTTGGTGTCCTTCAACATCTGCAATAAGATGCTGCAGATATTCTACCAGACGGTTGTGGCGAGAGTCCTCTTCTATGTGGTGGTGTGCTGGTGAGGCAGCATAAAGAAGAAGGACGCCTCACGCCTGGAGTAAAGAAGGCAGGCTCTTTTGTAGGAATAAAGCTGCACAGTTTAACATCTGTAGCAGAGTGATGGGCACTGAGCAAACTCCTATCAATCATGAAGAATCCACTGCATCCATGTAACAGTGTCATCTCCAGGCAGAGGAGTAGCTTCAGTAACAGACTGAGGAGATCGTTCCTCCCCCACACTATGCTTCAATTCCACTTGGAGGGGTAAATGCTAACATTGTTCAAAGTTATTGTCTGCTTTTACATTCATTTTTACTACTCTTTAATTAATTTTGGTTTTTTTTGCATCAGTATGATGCTGCTGGATTATATGAAATTCCCCTTGGGATTAATAAAGTATCTATCTATCTATCTATCTATCTATCTATCTATCTATCTATCTATCTATCTATCTATCTATCTATCTATCTATCTATCTATCTATCTATCTATCTATCTATCTACGTCTACTTCATTTTAGGGGCTCCTCTAAGATGAGGCTTCATGTACTCAAGCTTTAAGCCACATTTTGTTAACCCTTTAGTTACCTTCGTTCCTTTCCCTTATGTTTTAATTAATTCATTACCACAATTTCACGTAAGTATATACTTGTAATAATTTGTGAATACTATATATTAACAAAAAATTCCATATTTACTTTAAGGAATCTTGTCAAGAATATTATGCTTACCCCAAAAAATTTAAAGCAAAACAACTGTAGTTTAATTTTTTTCTCCAGTTTTTGCATATGCATTTTTTTTATTGCATTGAAGAAATATTGTAGAGAGCAGGACTCCAAAATTCAACTTGAGCAGATTTTAGAAAATAATAGGTGAATAGGATTGGCGAGAATTGGCAAGTTGAACAGCTTGTTCTTGTCAAATTTATGTTCTAAAACTGTAATGTTCTAACTTGCATGGATATACAAACATTTTAGTTTGTACTTTTTTAACTTATCACAGTAAATTCTTCTTCGTCTTTTGGCTGCTCCTGTTAGGGGTTGGCACAGCGGATCATCTTCTTCCATATCTTCCTGTCCTCTAAATTTTGTTCTGTTACACCCATCACCTGCATGTCCTCTCTCACCACATCCATAAACCTCCTCTTAGGCCTTCCTCTTTTCCTCTTGCCTGGCAGCTCTATCCTTAGCATAATTCTCCCAATATACCCAGCATCTCTCCTCTGCACATGTCCAAACCAATGCAATCTCTCCTCTTTGACTTTGTCTCCCAACCTTCCAACCTGAGCTGACCTTCTAATGTCCTCATTTCTAATCCTATCCATCCTCGTCATACCCAATGCAAACCTTAGCATCTTTAACTCTGCCACCTCCAGCTCTGTCTCCTGTTTTCTGGTCAGTCCCACCGTCCCCAACCCATATAACAAAGCTAGTCTCACTACCGTCCCGTAGACCATCCCTTTCACTGCTGATAACCGTCTGTCACAAATTACTCCTGACACTCTTCTCCACCCATTCCACCCTGCCTGCACTCTCTTTTTCACCTCTCTTCCACTGTCCCATTACTCTGTACTGTTGATCCCAAGTATTTAAGCTCATTGACCTTCGCCAACTCTACTCCCTGCATCGTCACTATTCCAGTGACCTCCATCTCATTCACACACATGTATTCTGTCTTGTTCCTACTGACCTTCATTCCTCTCCTCTCTAGAGCCTATCTCCACCTCTCCAGGGTCTCCTAACCTGTTTCCTACTCTTGCTACAGATCACAATGTCATCAGCAAACATCGTAGACCACGGGGACTCCTGTCTTGAGTATCATATTTTTTAAATGGTGAATCAGTCTGATTGCATATTTCCAGATGATCTAATTTTCTTAAAACATGGAACTTTGATTAAAGGGTAGATACAGGAACAAAGATTAGATTTCTGAGGGAAGTGGAGTGACCACAGTAGAGTAGAGTAGACACTGAGCACGAATATGAAATATTTCTGTCTATGTGGAGTTCCACTTCACACAGCCCGGCTAGGGTATGTCTCCACATAATTTTAGATACCAGTACTCATAGGTCTCAGTACTCTGAGAAATGTTTTACAGTAGGTCTGTTTTTAAAACCCTTTGAGAACTTTTCAGCACATTGCAGCATAATGATGATGCCTTTCCTCTTTGAAGAACACAAAATCCTGGCTGCTTAAGAGGAGCTGCATTTCTTTTCCATTCTTTTCTTTTATTAGCAGCATGATTATTGTCACTAATACCATGAAGAACTTAACAGGGAAAACAGTTTGCCCATGGGGTTAGCTGTTGTTAAAGAGTCACAAGGCTTGCATTCTTGACAGTGACCTTCTGACCTTTCCTACCCCAGAACACTTTCAGATAAAAGGACTGGAAGTCTTTGATCTCACTTGCAGCGTGTCAATCACCTCTTTTGGTTTAAACAGTCAGTTCAAAAGAGATACATGAAGGTGGAAGAAAAATAAACCGCTAACACAGAATAAACCTTTATTACTTAGAGTATAATAACTTTTCTTGATAACACTTTACATGTAAAATAGTTTATCCTACTAGATTGCTTCAGTACAGAGTCACAGATAGCCAGAGTCTATTCTAGTAGCATTTAGTTCAACCAAATTGGAGTAGACATCAGTCCATCATAATGTTAAATTATGTGTAATGCTTCCATATTCCCCTTAGTGTGGGCTACAAAACCTGACCAGTCAACCTTGGACAGATTCCCAAAAGCAAGTGACAATGATTTTGTTTAATTTTTAATGGAAAAGTATCACTCAGTTTACCCTACATACCTTTCAGAATAAACCACTGAGACAATACTGTCATTTATAGGTATTTATCTTACTAATGCTTTTATCCAAAGTAGCTTATAAATTATAACCACATTATACTGTCATATGCTTTAAATTTCTACTGTCAGCTTAAGTGACTTGTCATATAGTAAGTAGGCAGAGAAAACAGGGAAGGTGTTCTATTCCAGATTTCTGCTCAAATGCCGCTCTAGTTTTGATGGAGTTTTCTGTGCTGTTAGCTAGATGTGTTTTCTTGCAATGTAAATAAGTCCTCTGTTGTATTGAATAATTTAATAATTTCACATTTGTCAATCTACCTTGGCCGTTTTTCTGGCACATCTGAGTATGTTTGTCACTGTAGAAGGGCCTCACATTTATTATCATTTAAAACCATGAATACATTGGATGGAATTTTGTTCATGGATGTTTCCTGACTTGAGACTGGGATACTCTCTGTCTGTATTAGATAGATAGATAGATAGATAGATAGATAGATAGATAGATAGATAGATAGATAGATAGATAGATAGATAGATAGATAGATAGATAGATAGAAGAGATAGAGAGATAGATAGACAGATGTTAAAGGAACTACCAGGCTGGTTGATTCTGTGATGAAATGATGTAATCAATGCAAAAAGTAGCATTACTGTTTCTGAAATGGTATTAAACTATAGATTGGGCTGAGCTGATTATCTGTGATGTCAGACCTGGCAGACAATTTAGTTAGGGAAACTGCATTGTAAATTTAGTGGTTAAAACACACACACACACACATTCAAATGTCATAACATATTACACAAAGCTGCTTTACTCAGTGGCTGCCAGAGCAGTAACAAGAGCAGGGCTCCATCCCCCACTGTGTTACAACACAATAAAGGCATTAGCTGTTGTAATCCATGAAATTACATATGCAGATATACGGGTTTATAGGGGTGAAAGAGAGGCTGAGTCAGCATCCATTAGCAAAAGAAAAAGGCAGGTGAAACTTAATACTAACATGAACAATCAAAAAGAGAGAGACACAATAATTCAGTTCTTGGGCCTTCATCCCATTGTCCAGAACTGGAAAACACAGACAGCATACTGTTTCTCATTTCCTGAGGGATGCACAACCCAGTAGTAATGAGGTTATCACCAAGGACAGAATAAACAATAAAGATAAGGAAGGAGCCCAGCCATATTTATGATGAACTGATTTAGATGGAAGACCATAAAGTCAGATTTTACAATAGGGTGCTGCTAAGGGTCGGGAACACTCCGTGCTCTTAGAATTAGTCTACTTTCAATTGAGCAAACGGCCACAAATGTGCACAACATGGGAATACTGGAATCACACAGTTTATAGGTAGCAAGGGAACAAGTGAAGATTCAGGCTTTTGAAAATTATAGGCAATGGCTGAGAAGTGCTGTGGAAGTATGGGCTGAGCAGGCCCTTATGCTTTGTAAGGCATTTACAGTTGCCTAAGTGGACTTAGGTAACAATGTACAGTCTATCTATCTATCTATCTATCTATCTATCTATCTATCTATCTATCTATCTATCTATCTATCTAATACAGATAGAGAGTATCCCAGTCTCAAGTCAGGAAACATCCATGAACAAAATTCCATCCAAAGTATTCATAGTTTTAAATGATAATAAATGTGAGGCCCTTCTACAGTGACCAACATACTCAGATGTGCCAGAAAAACGGCCAAGGTAGACTGACATAGGTGAATTTATTAAATTATTCAATACAACAGAGAACGTATTTACACTGCAAGGAAACACAAGTCAGTTCTACTCATACAGATACCCATATCCATGCCAAGGCCTATTTAGAGTTGACAATCAAAACATTATATAGTATTCTCAAATCAATGTAATACAATTTAGGGTCCTGGAAGCACATTCCCAGGTGTGAACCCAGCACAGTGTTCTCTTGCTCATGCACACACACCTACAGTTTTATAAGACTGGTTTGGAATTGCCAGTCAGCCTAACATCTTCTACCCAGAACACAAGGTCCCTGAGGTGGAAGCCCATTGCCATTAAGCGTAATGCTTCACTTGAAGAAGACATAGCCATTAAGAATGAGAAAGAAGTTCTTGTGCATTTTCTCTTTCTAGCCTTTATTATTAATGATTCCCCTTAGCTTATATGTTAATAATGATGTTTTCTTTCCATTCATACCTACAATTCTTCCATTACAGTGACACTGGGGAGCATATTCTATCCTGGCAGGGTCTGGCACAATTAACCCAGAACAGTATACCACACACATGCCCAAAGCACTGTTCAGGCATAGCCAGTCAATTTAGCTGCACCAGTCAACAGAACTGGCATGTCTTTAGAAGATGGGAATAGTCAGGGAAAAGCTAATATGGTCACAGTGTGAATGTTCAAACTCCCTTTGCAGGGAGGAGTTCAGACCTAGATTCCATTAGCTGTATTGTCCATATATCCTTATCTGTAGGTAAGCAATACATTTTTCATTTAACTGACAATATTATTCTCTTCCATTCATAATAAAATGCCTATGATGGACCCAAAAATGGGTGTGGAGAGCGATAAACATTTTTTAAGGGCAAGAAGGGCTGACGGAAGAAATAAAGAATTTAAACGAAGACCGGACATCTTAGATCAAACATATATTGATGAAGAACAGCCGAGGAGCGAATGGGGCCGACTTGTTCACCTCGTTTCCTCTTCGGTGTACAATCATTATGATAAATCTTCAAGAAGTGTCTTTTAATCAGGTAATCCATCTGCAGCATGTAGTTCATTTTTCATTTTATTAAGTTTGCCTTCCTCTATGGATGATCCTTTGTTACTTGCGTATCCTTCTTCCTGTTTCTGATTGCTATTTCAGATACATGATTTTTGTTACTTTTTGTGCTTAAATGTAACCCGCATTGCCATGCCTCCATTGTCTTTTCTAGAAGAGAGTACTGACTCATCAGACAAAAATTCTTTTCTTAGTCAACTTATATAATCTTGTGACATTTCGAAAGCAGTATAAGCCACTGCTGTACAAATGTTAAAGAACAGACAGGTAAAGTCCCGCTGTGTTGTAACATGAAGGCTTATCTAATGTTTTAATCCAAATAGTGAATAAGTAATGAACTAGAAACTGGATCCTTGAGTCTTTTATGTTCTTAATATTCTGTATGTTGAGCACATCAAAAGGGAAAAGTTAAGTAACAAGCCTCCATAGAAGTGGTCCTAATTTTACTATTTTTACTGTTGCTAATTTGGTTCTCATTCATATTTTCTTGAGCTACTCCAGAGCAGGTAAATTATTGAGTATTCCATTTATCACCTACAAAACCTACATTAAAATACATTAGAACAGTTTTAACAAGAGCATGCCATATTTCCAAGTAAGCGTATTGATTCTGTTCAGACTAATTATCCAAAATAAATTGAGTTTTGACACCACTTCTGTGCAACAAAAGAATTTCAGATTTTCTGTGAAATTTACCCTTTTCATGATTCCGTCTTTGTCCCTCTGTTCTTGCTGAAGAACAAAGTAACAGGATCCACTTTACTTTTTCCCTTAATAATTTTCAACACTTTAATCATGTCACTTTGTGTGTTCAGTTTACTTAAACTGAAAATATTCAGCTGTTTCAGTCTTTCCTCACAGTCCTGGACTCAGCTTGGTCTCTCTCTTTTGAAGTCTCTCTAACAATGCTATGTCTTTTTTGTAATATGAAGACCAAAATTGCACACAGTACTCCAGATGAGGCCTTACTAGTACGTTAAAAAGCTTTATTATATCATGTCATATCAAATCAAGTGGACTTTATTGTCATAGCATCTATTCACATACCTTGGTACATTATAAACTAGTATGAAATTATGTTTCTCAGGGACACTATATTTAGACATGCAATAAATATGACAACTTAATAATACTGAAGGGTGGGTAATTTTACATAAGGGAATGTAGAACAAGGAACAACATCTGTACAAATTGACGTCATATAGACAAATAGCAAAGAGTGATGACAAGAGATGAACAATGGGCAAAAAAATACAAAACAGAAGTGTAATTAGATATGATGAGGGGGCACATGAAGTGACAGGGCAGTATTCTGTTCAAGAGCCTGATTGCCTTTGTGAAGAAGATTTTGTTCAGTCTGGCAGTGTTGGTCCAAGAATGCCTTCTACCAGATGGAAGCAAGGAAAAGAGATCATGGAAGTAGTGGGAGGAATCCCCCACAATGCCGAAGGCCTTACAGATGCAGCTGTTTGTGTATATGTCAATGATGGAAAAGAGAGAGGTCCTAATGATGGTCATCTCAGTGCCCACTATTCATTGTATGGACTTGCGATCAGATGCACGGCAGTCCCCATATCAGACAGTGATGCAACAGGATGCTTGTAATGGTGCCCCCATAGCACGTTCAAGATATAGCGTGGAAGGGTTGTCCTTTTCCGCAGCTGCGGAAAGTGCTGTTATGACTTGCATTCTTCACCTTGAGCTAGATAACCTACTGCACATAAAATTCCAGAGAAAACCTCATAAGTATGTTATAGTATAACGGCTCTTGACTTGTACCAAGGAGCTGGTTATTGACTTTCACAACACCAATGAGCCTTTATGTCTGGTCACATTTCAGGGAGATGATGTAGAGGTGGTCCACTCCTACAAGTACTTGAGACTCCACATGAGTTACAGGTTGCACTAGTCTCAGAACACAGAGGAAGTATATAAGAAAGGACAGAGCAGGCTCTTTTTCTCTAGAAAACTGGGTTCCTTTAATGTGGGTAGTAACATCCTTAACATCTTTTGCAACTCTGTGATGGCCAGTGTAATATTCTGTACTATAGTGAGTTGATCTGGTAACATCACTTTGAGACCCAACAAATTAACAAGCTAATTAAAAGGCCAGGCTCAGTTACTGGTGTGGTCCCCGGCCGGGGCTGGAGCCCGGCTGGGACGCCCAGGAGGACGAGAGGAGGGCTTGTGCCTCCTCCAGACCGCGAGGGGGCGTCCGTCCTGATTATGTTTTGGGCCTCGGGTAAAGGGCTTGGAAGCCCAGCCCTGTAGGGACCCGTGGCCACCGCCAGGCGGCGCCCCGATGCCAGTATATCCCGTGTGGTGCCCGGCCAGGACGCCCAGGAGGACCAGAGGAGGGCTTGTGCCTCCTCCAGACCGAGAGGGGGCGTCCGTCCTGGTTATACTGGAGGCCTCGGGTAGAGGGCTTGGAAGCCCAGCCCTGTAGGGGCCCGTGGCCATCGCCAGGCGGCGCCCCAGTGCCTTATTATCCTGGGAGCCCGGCACTTCCGCCACACCAGGAAGTGCCGGGGGGAAGACGACAGGGGACACCTGGATGGCTTCCGGGTGCGCAGCCGGCACTTCCGCCACACGTGGGTGTGTCCGCGGAGATTGCCGGGAAGCAGCTGGAGCCCATCCGGGTTCCTATAAAAGGGGCCGCCTCCCTCCAGTCATGAGTGGAAGTCGGGTGGAAGAGGACGGAGCTGGAGTAAGGACTGGAGGCGGCCAGGAGGAAAAGAGGCACAGGACTGTGTGGCCTGGACATTGGGGGAATCGGTGCAAGAGGCACTGGGGTTTGTGCACGTCCAATTTGTAAATAGTATTGTAAATAAACAGTGTGTGGTGGAGCCAACAATGTCAGTCTGTCTGTGTCCGGGTCCAAGTTCACACTGGACACACTCTGGACAACCTGGAGGTAGCATCAAAGGAGAGAATTAAGATGAAACCGAGTGCCATTCTGAACAATGCTGCACACCCTCTTTCTGACACACTAACACTGCAGATTTTCAGAAGTGTGTCAAGAAACGCTACTGGGGCTCCTTTATCTATCTATCTATCTATCTATCTATCTATCTATCTATCTATCTATCTATCTATCTATCTATCTATCTATCTATCTATCTATCTATCTATCTATCTATCTCTATACACCATGCTATATAACATCACATCCTTTCCCCATTTTAATTGCTTTTGTACACTGTCTGGATAAATTGAACATTTTTCATTCTTTCCAAATACAGTACATGTTCCTTATCCATATGCTCCTTTAATAGTGGAGGTGAAGATTTTGCTTAGGGAGCAGGCTGAAACTTAGATTCTGAACATGTTACATTACAACTTATGTGCAATTAAAGGCATAATATTCTGTTATATTACAGTTATTTTTATCCATCTAACCATCCATTCATTGTCTGAACGTGTTTAATCTGATTCATGGTGATGGAAGCGAGAGCATCATCAGGTTCAAGCATTAGCCAACCCCTGATAAGGCCCTAATGTGTTGCAAGGCAAGCTCTCACTTGCTTTTACAACCACACGTTAAGTCATATTTTCAAAGATTGATTAATTGATCTACCTGGGGTTACAAAGTGAGTTAGTGCTGTTGATTGCTCCTGCAGTCTTCTGATTTATACCCCAACACTTTAAACAGTAACCTAGTTTGCCTCTTCAGAATTAAGTTCTAATTGTTAGGAATCACATTCGGCAGCTTAAAATTCAACTGCTGTCAGCTTCATGTGGAATGAGTTCTCACATCCCACCACTGTTACACGTGTTTGAGAGATTTCTCTTGCAGCGTCAGCTCCACTCACAACTTAATGGAGAGAGGAGTTTTCATTTAGTAGATTAACAAAGGTCCTGAGTGAGTAGTACCAAAACCAAAGCTGTGTGGGTAAAAGTGCAACAAAATGTAAAGATTCATATTAAAATAGTCTTTCACAGTTAATTATATAATTAAAGTTTACACATAAATTGTTGTTTTCATACAATTCATTTAATATTTTCTTTTGTTTTATGATTTGCTGGCTGATACAAGGGAATATAGAAAATAAAAAGTCACCTAAAGAACTTATCTTGACAGCATTAACAAAAGATTGTGTGAATTGAAGACCAATGACATTTTAACCCTTATTACAGAACTTTAAGATAACACCCAAGGCTCAAGTGGGACTCTAGGGGCACATTCCTGCAGGAGCCCTTTTGACCTCCATGTAGCCACTGGTCTGCCTAAAGGTGAAGACATTCCTGTGTAATGTTCACACGCACTTCAAGAATCTTCTGACCCTCCTGCTGGGCCACTTCACATGCCACCAGCCCACATCCATCCCAGCCCACCCACTCTGCAGTCATAGTTCGCAGGCGCTGTAGATGCATGTCTTTCATTAATGAGGATGGAAAAAAAAAATTAACATAAAGGGATTCTTATTGTGTGTTCTTTCATGAATATGTTCCTCTATCATTTATTTCACAATGTCTTATTTGTCAGTGGAAACACAGCCTTATTCACACTGATCACACTTGAGTCACTTTATAGCGTGGAAAATTCACGTTCACTCACAGGAAGGTGGCTTACAAAAGAGGTAAAAGAAAGAGCAGAAGCCTGTGGTAGTGCCAGAGCCTAGTCATCTAACCTGCGGCCGTCATTCTTAACATGAATGTATAAAGAGGGAAGCTCATGATGATTTAAGTTGCCCTCAAGCTTGGGTGAGGCAACATCTATTTTAGGGTTTTTAAATTATTAACTTAGTGTGAATTTTTTTATGTTACCAGTGATACAAAGGCTACCCAGACTGCCACACAGTTCTACAAGACTGGGTTTGAAGCCCAGCTCAGTCTTTGTCGGTATGGAGTTTACAGTTTATATCCTATAATACAGTGTCCTCCCTTAGGGTTGGAACAAAGACCCATTTTTCCTTGATTTACCCCTTTCTCCATAGTTTAAAAGTACAAATCAAACAATTCAAATGTGATTAAAGTGCACACCGCAGACTTTCATTTAAGGTATTTGCATACATTTTGGTCACACCATGTAGACATTACAACATTTTTTTTCTACATGTCCCCCATTTCGGGGCTCCATAATTGTTTAGGACATAGCAATTAGTCCTTTGTTGCATATGCCTTACATGCAAAGCCTGCTTGAAGTTTGTGATTCATAGTCATCACCATGTGCTGAGGATCTTCTCAAGTGATGCTCTTCCAAGCCTTTGATAAAGGCATCTTAAGCTCTGGCTTGTTTTGGAGGCTTGTCCTCTTAGGTTTTCTCTTCAGCATATGGAAGGCATGCTCAGCTGGATTTAAAGTGGATGTCTGGCTTGGCATTTCAAGAATTTTTTTTATTTTTTAGCTTTGAAAAACTCCTGTGTTGCCTTAGCAGTATGTTTGGAATCATTATCTTGTTGTAGGATGAAGCATCATCCAATGAGTTTAGTTATTTACTAGAACTTGAGCAGATATGATGTTTTTATACACCTCAGATTTCATTGTGCAACTGCCATCAGCAGTTACATCATTAATGAAGAGACGTGTGTCAGTACCTGTGGCAGCCATACATGCCCAAGCCATAACACCCCCACCACCATATTTAGCTGATGCGGTGGTAAGCTTTGGATCTTGTTTGGTGGTAAGCTTGGTCTCTGTATTTCTGTTGTGATACAAAGTAGGGCGTCAGCAAGCCCCAACCCACAACACAAACACACTAAGAGTCCCGGGTTCAAATAACAGTGTGTTTATTACACACACTCCTCAAGAAAATTAACAAAATGTAACACAAAGTTAATACAAGCACAAGATTCTCTTTTTCTCTCTCCCCACAATACTTCTCACCACTGCCGCAATGCCTCCTCCAACCGAGTGTTGCCCCACATCCTCCCAACTCTGACTTGCCTGGGTAAGGGAGTGTGGTTCCTTTTATTAAGGACTCGGGAGTAATTCAGATGACAGGGTCAAAGCCTGTTGGAAGTATTTCTGGGTCAGGTGAAAGTCCATTTTAACAGGAAGCTTGCCTCCCAGGTGACACCAGAAGGGCTGCTCTGCCGGACTACATCTCCCGTCATGCCCTGCTGGCTTCCTACTGGGCACTGATATCCAGGGCTGCTTCCATCTAGTGTACCGGAGGAGTAAGAAGCCCCCAGTGACATCCTCCCTTTTTAGTGGGCTGTCTGTCCATCCCTTCTGGTCTTTCCTTTTGGGTCTGATGTCCTTCTCCTCCAAGGCCTGGATGCCTATTTGCCTGTTAGGAGCCTCCCGTCCGGGTAAGGAACCATCCCATCTTCTGGCCATGATGCCCGTCTAGCCCATGTGGCATCTACACTGTTCAAGTAGTCTTCTGCAGATAGTAGTCTCTTACACATACTCCTGAAGACTGTTTCTGGACTGCTGGACAGACGTTTTCTTTATCATAGTGGGGATTCTTCTGTCATCAGTAGTGGAGGTCTTCCTTCGCCTATTAGTCCCTTTGCAATTACTGAGCTCACCGGTGCGTTCTTTCTTCTTAATGATATTCCAGATGGTTGGAGCATGCATCTGTGACCATCACCTGGGTGGCATGTCACGCAATAATGACTCAGTCATAATACTCTTCCTCTGTAAAACAATATCAATTTGCTAGTTGTTGCATTTTCAAGAGTTAACAGTAAATGGGCACTCAACTGAAATGTCCACAAAAACTGAGGAAAATTGGATACTGCATGAAAAGAAGGAAAACATGTTTTTACTGTATAGACAAAGGATAGTCTAGTCAAATATTACAAATATTAGAGCCTACACTGTAAAATGTTTCACGTGAAATGGAAAGAGAACAAAGATGAGCAAGGATATGGTTTATTACAATATGCACAGCAGTTAAGTACAAGATTGGAAACCATAAGGAAGAGTCAGGAGGGAATCTTGTAATCAGTTACCATTGTTGTTCACAGGGACATTGAGATTCAGCAAATGCAGTTGTTAAATCTGTCATACTGTCCACCTAGAACTCATGTCGAGACTTGTAATGTGACACCAGCTTTATTAGAACATTTGAACATTAGAAAGGTTGTGACGAGAACAGGCCATTCAGCCCAGCAAGCTTATGTATCCTATTCATCTAGATCAGAGGTTCTTAAACTTATTGGAGTTTTCTGCATTTTGGTCGTGCAGATTTGCAAAGGTTTGCAAAGTGTCCTGTGATGGGTGATCGTGGGCAGTTTAAGCAAATGCCATTGCTCTGCTATGGTATGGTGGTCGTTGACAATTCTCAAATGATAAAAGGGATGATTGCCAGGTGGTGGTTCTAAACGGGGGACAAACCCCTCCAAATCCCCCAAACCACCCCGTCCCCCAGTGGCAAATCTCCAAGGGAAACATTGAAGCATGGAAGGAATAAAAAGTTTATAGACCACTGATATAGATTGTGGAGATATGAAGGTCCATAAAGTCCTGCTCTCTACCATACTACTTGATAAGCTTTTCTGCATGTCTTTGGTGATATAAGAGGAAATCCTGAGAACCAGGTGGAATGCTCAACCAGACAGGAAAAGGACGTCTAAACCAGGCACAATATTCAAAACCAGGGAGCTGGGTAGATGAAGCAGAAATGCTACCCACTGAACTCGATCAGATGTTGTTTTGGAGGTTGTGTAGGATTGACAAGCTTTTATGGGCTGAATGGCCTGTTCTCACCAAAATTTCTTCTAATATTTTAAAGTCCCAGCTACCTAAAATTAGTAAAAGCATACAGGAATTGTAGACATACAGTATGTTCATTTGTAAGTATGCATGGTATCAAAAAGGGAGATCCTCTAATCTGGATGACTCAGCACTTGTCGTGTTTCATATGCAAGACTTATAAGTGTATTGAAAGTGCAGAAATAAAAAATTGCCTCACTGTGTAGTATATGTTACTTTTATTTATGATAGCAAAAGGAGTAAAAGATATAATCACTTAAATTTATAATGGATTACTCTGTAGCTCATCTTGAATAAAAACATCTGATAAATAAATAAATAAATAATAACACCAGAATGTTGCAAGAAACTTTTTAATTTAATGTTGCAAAGCAGCATATGGAAATATGATTAATCTATTTACATTTCTCCTGTCAAGATTCCAAAAACTATATAAAATATTAATGTAAAAAATATTGCAATCTCAGTAACACAGTAATTGTGATTTTTGTTTCATTTTTAGTTCATGTAATCTTAATATATCAAAAAGATTTAAAAAAAGCACAATTGCAGTAACAGAGTAATTTTTTTCATCATCACCACTCCTCAAAGTTTTAAGCCTAATGTTGAACAGTGGCATATATGTTAGTGTATACTGGACTTCATTTCGGAAGCTGAGATCTTAAGAATATATTGTAGGTTTATGGCGTCAGTTTATTCATATGCTAATAAACATGTTACACATGAGTATTACTACCTTAATAAAAAAAAACATTTTTTCTTCCTTATATGAAACATTTATAACTTTAACATGGTGATGGTGAATCCCAGTTTTGTCAAAGAAATACCTGAGAGAATTGTTCAGATCAGTTGGGCTAAGTTTGCTCTACAAAGATATTCCAGTGCAAGCTATCAAACATTCTGATGGAATCAGTGGAAACTACTGTCTTAAACAGACATCTAATAAAGATATAAAGGTTAACCATAAAGCAACAAGTTGACAATAGACACAGAGCAAAACTTGTGTGGCTGTCAAGGTGCATTGTGCAAATACTTTGGTGTTTTTGTAGAATTATTGCATTGGTGTGCAGCACCCATATTATGATTTGCTTTTAGTAAAAGTTACCAACATAGTAAAAATCAATCATGGCACTTAGAAATCAATGAGAACATACGACAGGTCAGAAATCCGTGAAAGTAAACATGCCGCCAAATATATAATGCGAAAAAAAAATGGCCTAAAATGTGAATTACCTCATTAAAGACACTGAAAACCAGACTAGCTCTCAAAACAGTATGACATGGATAATGTGTTTAAATAAATGTTATTCTCAAAACCAGTCAACCTAATTTCAATGAGGTGGCAACACTGGGAACGAGGCAGGAAAAAGCATGGCAGAGAATGCCAGCTCATCGCAAGGCCCACTCACACACACACACCCATCCTCAGAGGGGTTTAATATTAAATCACCAGTTAACCCAACCTTTGGTACCATGAATGTAAGAGTGGAGTAATCCTGAATTTGGAATTAATTTGGTGAATGACAAATATGATATACGTATGACAATTTATAAAAGGTCTGGGTGCTCTGATTTCCTCCCACAGTCCTCAGACATGCAGGTTAGGTGAATTGGCGATCCTAAACTGGTCCTATTGCGCATGTGTGTGTGAGTGTTGGTGGGTGCGTCTGTGTGCGTGTGCATGTGTGTTCGCCCTGTGATCAACTGGTGCCTTGTTCAGGGTTTATTCCTGTCTTGCGCCATATGCTAGCTGAGACAGGTTCCAGCAGACCCCCATGACCCTGTTCAGGACTAAGCAGGTTAGACAATGACTAAATTTATAAAAGCATTAGGTTAATTGAATACAGCTCTAAGAAGAGTATACAGTGCAATATTGGGTTTCAGCCTTTATTTAAATATATAAGCCTTTCAAAAAGCATAGCTACAGATTGGTCTTTTAGCATAAATATAATACAAATAGTAATGACTGCATCAGCAGGAAGCCAGGCAAATTCTGAAACCAGAGTACAATAACTAATATCAGCTCCTAAATACTGGTACAGCTCATAGGAATTTAGTGAGATACTAATCTTCTTTTTGCTTAAAAGTATTCACAGAATATCTAAATGCCCTGTTTTCCTAAGAAAATAATTTATGTTGCCATCGTTGCAAAAGAAAAAAAAAAAGCTGAGTGTGAGAAATGAGCCTAAATGATTGTGCCTAGTGCGATTAATGATCACTTGAAGCATAAAGAGATTTTACATCTTTCACCTCTTGACACACTCTAATAAATGTCATGCAATAAAGATGGCACACAGAAAAATATTGCAGGGCAAAAGTAATTTGTTGAGAAAGAAAAAAGAAAGTGTAGTTTCCCATCAGTTTTACTGCCCTGACACTTCTGGCCAATGATACTTGGCAGTTGTCTGTCACGAGTGATTAGTTCACTTCACTTTACAACAGCTGTTGTTCACCGGGGTCACTTCCACCTAGTGACTGTCAGATCTGGGATTATATGACGGGTCACCCAGGGGTCTTGGTTTGAGTAGACAGGTGTTCTTGTCAGGAAAGCACTGCCTGAATTTTAATGACCTGGACCCCCTGTCGCTACCAGGAAAAAGAAATAACTCAGTTGAAGGTTACATTTCAAAAGAAAAAGAAAACAGTTTGGGGGCAGTACAATTACTATTTTCTTCATTTACATAAAAATGTTATTATTATATATAAACTATTCATTGATACGATCTATGCCAAAGTATTGTTTGGCTTTTTATTTTGTATTAAAACTGTGCCAGAGATGACAAAGGCTAGAATAAGTTTAATTTTGTGAATGAGGTAACATAATATTCTTAAACTCACATAATACAATTCAGTGTTGCAGGGCATTGGTATATGTAATGCTGTACAGGCATCGCCAAAAGTTTTGAGAGTATTAGTTTTCACAAAGTTTGCTGCTTCAGTGTTTTTAGATCTTTTTTCAGATGTTTCTGTGGTATACTGAAGTGTAGTTACAAGTATTTCATAAGTTTCAAAGGCTTTTATTGACAATTCCATTAAGTTTATACAAATAGTCAATATTTGCAGTGTAGTGTTGGTCCTTCTTTTTCAAGACCTCTGCAGTTTCTCAGAATTTGTGAGCTTTTGTTTGTCCACCTGCCTCTTCAGGATTGACCACAAGTTCTCAATGGGATGAAGGACTGGGGAGTTTACTGGCCATGGACCCAAAATTTTGATGATTTGTTCCCCGAGCCACTTAGTTATCATTTTTGCCTTATGGCATGGTGCTCCATAATGCTGTAAAAAGGATTGTTCATCACCAAATTGTTCTTGGATGGTTGAGAGAAGTTGCTCTCGGAGGATGTTTTGGTACCATTCTTTATTCATAGCTGTGTTCTTAGGCAAAATTTTGATTGAGCCCACTCCCTTTGCTGAGGAGCAACCCCACACATGAATGATCTCAGGATACTTCACTGTTGGCATTACACAGGACTGATGGTAGCGCTCACCTTTTCTTCCCCGGACAATCTTTTTTTCTGGATGCCCCAAACAATCGGGAAGGGGATTCATCAGAGAAAATTACTTTACCCCAGTCCTCAGTAGTCCCTGTCCCTGCAGAATATTATTCTGTCCCTGATCTTTTTCTTGGAGAGAAGTGGCTTCTTTACTGCCCTTCTTGACACCAGGCCATCCTTCAAAAGTCTTTGCCTCACTGTGCATGCAGATGCACTCACACCTGCCTGCTGACATTCTTTGTGGTGCCCCAATTTGGCAGCTGAATCAGCTTTAGGAGATGGTCATGGCACTTGCTGAGATTTTTTGGGTACCCTGAAGCCTTCCTCACAACAATTGAACCTCTCTTTTCTACCTCAATCAGCATGACGGAGTGATCTCCAGCCTTGTTCTCCTCTTCACTCGCACCCGTATTAAGGAGAGGATCAGTGAAATGACATCAGCAGGTCCTTTTGTGGCAGGGCAGTGGAAATGGTTTTTTTTTTTGGGATGAAGTTGATTTTTATAGCAAAGAGGGACTTTGCAATTAATTGCAGTTCTTCTGATCACTCTTCATAACATTCTGGAGTATATGCAAAAGGCTATCATAAAAACTGAGGCAGCAAACTTTGTGAAAATTAATATTTATGTATTTCTCAAAAAAAGTTGGGGTCCCCTGCACTATGGCATATGCAGATCCATAGTTAATATCCAAATGTGCCACAACAGCGAACAATATAATACATCTGTCTTTTCTGATGAAGGCATTTGCCATGTCAAAGTAGTCTTGTGTGCACGATGTTGATGGTCAATCAGATCAATCTTTCTTAGCTACACTTGTTCTTCCTGCTTTGAACCTTTTCACCCATTCATAAATGCTTTGTTGAGTCATGCTGTTTTCACTTCCATACTGAGCCAACATTCTTTGGTGAATTTCAGCAGGTTTTACTCCCTCTGCCCAAAGAAATCTCACTATGACATGTTATTCAACCCATAAGCCATTGCAAATGTATCGTACTGCATCAACTTGTGTCTGTTGCAGTTACTGTGTAATTTCCAAATTGCCTTCACTTTTTGATTTACCTGCTGTCATGCACGTGCATCTAAGGATCTCCACCTAGCTTGTACAAGGTATGTAACAACCCACTGGGACAAGAGAGGGCGCTATCGCTAATGGTACTTTCTTCATTTTCCTCTGCAGCAACTCAAAATCACTCGACAAGGACACTTGACCCTGCCCCTTCTGGCACATCGCCTTAAAAGAGCGGGACATCTGAAGGAAAATGTCACTTAACTGATGTACAGCCTGCAAAAATGAGCTCAGGAAGCACAGAGAAGCCTGCATTTGTTTTATGAGACTATTTGACTCTTAATCCTCTTGTTTATTTTCTGTGAGCTCTAACATGGGTCTAATACGTCAAAATGAGAGTCAGTTTCTTTTGCTTTGGCTTCTTAATAAATTGACCAAACTATTGACCAAATCTCTTGTCATTCCTGCACTTGGCCATACCTCGTATATCAGATTGTTTGGTGGGACCATACACACACACAGACATTAGCATTTTATTAGGTAAGAAGACAATGCCGCTATACAGTAAATAATTTCACAAAGTGATTTAATAGCCAATTGCAGTACAGTCCAGTAGGAAGTGAATACATTTGAGGGAGGAAATAAGTAGTGACACAAGTTCTTTTAGTTATTGAAACATTTTAATATAGATATTAAGCACCAAAGTACACTGATCTTTTTGAATGTGCTTGACAAAAAACTCGTCTCAATTCCAGGTTTCCTGTGACATGGACCATAATGACCCTGAGTGGTAAACCTACTACCAGTCAATCTGTCAAAATTTACTCTTCTTAAACGCAACCAAATAATTTTATTTCCTGATTTGTTTAAATCTTAAAAGTAGAGCAAGCCTGATTTTAGTAGCCCCCACATTTTGCTCATCCCTTAGGTAATCTGCTCTAAATCACAGCTGTTCTTCAAAAAGAATTAAGTTAAGGGCTTTCTAACATCTGTCGAACATCTGTTCTTGTCCAGCTTCTACTTCTCAAACCCATGCTCTTTTTCATTTAACACCTGGTCTACACTGCTTTTATTCGCCTCTCTATTTTGAAAATGTCTGTTGAATCTTCACTAATTAGATTTACCTCTTAATTCTCACCTGATGACTCACACCCTCAGTCATCTTTTATTTTCAAGGCTTCTCATTGTGAGAATTATTGCAAAAGCAATTACTAAACAAAAGGATTTAAAATGCATATTAAAAATAAAATAAGAAATGGGAATATTTGTTAGAGAAGGTAGGGTTGAAAACCAATATATTTCTTTTTCAACCTGATGTTTCTGGGAAAGAGGCAGGAACCAGTTCAGGTTGTGATGTGTTACACACACTTCCATCATAAGATGAAAAGTATAATTAAAAAAAGAACTGGTAGTGTGAACATACAGTGGAAATCAGATATTTTATCAGCTGAGAACAGATGGAGGTATGACAACATCAGTGATAGCAAAGGTATGAAAGAAATGTGACCCGACATTTGCACGATAGACATATGCACGTCAACAAAATAGCGTTGATTAAAACGCACTGTCAAAATCGCGCCGACAAAATCACGACAGTTTCATTAAATATCAATTACTAGTTTAAAGCATATATAATAATGTTTATTTTAGAAATCAATATTATGAGACACGGCATGCCATCAGCACGGCACGCAGATAGTCCTTAAGATCACGCCCTGCATATGTAGGAAGAATTGCAGCAAGGGCGTCCCACTCTCTTGGCCTCTCTCGCGATTTTGTCGTGGTGATTTTGTCTATCATGCTTTTGTCGGTGAACCGAAAGAAATCTATAAATGTTCCTCTGTCATAGAAGGGTTAGGCTTATGTAGGCTGTGTGAGGAGTGAGACATTCCTGAAAAAAACTAGAACAGAAATTAGAATGAGCAGGTGGATGTGTGGAGTTTCATGGGGTGAAAACAGGATGAACACTGTATTGAAAGACTTGGATTAGAGACGATGGGTGCAGTACTGAGGAGAAACAGACTATGGTGATTTGGGCATGAGGGGCAGTAAGATGGAGGTGGCGAGGATGAGGCCAAAGAAGTTTCTTCCCAAAGTATGCCCAGGACCTGGGGTCAGATGTATAAAACTTGAGTATGCACAAAAAGAGGCCCAAAATGTGAGTATGAAAGATTCCATGCAAAACTGATTTCTAAAAGAAAACTGGACAGAAGGGCTTGCAGATATTTATGGCAATTCAGACCCATCCTCAAACAACATTTTGGAAAAACTGGGATCAAGTAGAGAAATGCAGCCAAATTCAGCTGAACCAGCTAAATGACGACTCGTGTGCATAATAATTCATAACACCGATCCGTTATTATACTGTGCTTTGATCTGACAAACATATTAAAGCCTTAAAGTGATGAATATGATGTACATTTTAGTTCCTTTTTAAGAGGGCCAATTCTGTGTATTTGCACTGAAGTTTGCATACAGTAACCTAGCTATCTGTTGGCACTTCTCAAGGAACTGGCCAACAGGTCAAGAATATCTCAGTGAAGCTTCACTCCAGACGTTGGCACTTTACGCCTTGCCTTGACCCCCGGGATGAAGAGGAGAGGCGAAACAGTGCCACGCATGCGGTTCTCCAGTCAGTTGCGGAGTGCATTATAGGACTTGATGCGCCAAGAGGAAGGCTGCTGTACCAGCCAATAAAGTTCTGCTGCATCGTGACTGCATATGTGTGAAATAAATTAGCATGGTCCATATGTGGTTGCTTTAGGGTAACAAATACATATATTTAAAAAATGATTGTGAGTTACAAAGGGTAAATTGTGTAGAAATGTGCAAATGGCAGGTTTTAGAAATCTAAACTTATTTTGGCAGGCACATTTTCCTGTTTTTTGGCATTTATATATATTTTCAGCCTTGAATCCATGCAAGGTTGAACATCAAGGGAAAAGTTTTAGTAATTACCTTGAAAACCTGGGTAAACAGTGAAAATAACCATCAAACAGGTGAAGGTGATGAAGATGATTTGGAAATCAAGATTACAAAGAGTTATTACAGACCTTGGATACTTAAAGATGAGAAGTACCTGACTCTTAGGTTGCTCATTGTTAATTTTATCTAAATCATTTACTCCACAAAATGGCCTTCATAGAATTTGGAAAAGGTCTCCTAAATCACAACCTGTTTTCTGTACTTTATTCTTTAATTATCTTTTGCAGTCAATTCAAATTTTTTATAAAATACAAGATACATTTTGGTTAAGCTTTATTTCTGAAGTATATTTTAGGGGAAGTATTGAATATACTCACGTATAAACCCGAAAAATTGATCATAAAATCAGACTCCGACTTATACACCCATTCAAAAATGCAACACTTAATTTTTTTTTTTTGTTACATCTTCTTGCTTCCTTCAATCTCGCATCAGTTTCTCAGACACATCGAATTTTGTTGCAGCAGGAACAAGGACGTTTAATTTAAAACCAGCTTCATATTTTCTTCTGATCGATCACTCTATCATAGATAATGGATGCTTTTACAATAAAGCTGTATGAGGGTGTGAGATACGAAAAACACAAATCTGTGCAAACGTTGCTTCAGAATAGTTCGGGTATTACCATCTGGTCACTTGGCACAATAGAGAGAGAGAGAGAGGTTAGGAGCATGCGCTGATACTGCGCATTGCCGCACCCATATAGACAAAAAATGCAGTGTGCTCCGTGGTTTCTCTCTCAGGTGGGCGTTATCATATCATAATCCCTTGGACAAATAGTGTGAGTTTTCAACTTATATGACCGACATTATAAAATACCAGAAATTACACAGTAAAATCAAGTCCTGACTTATCCGCGGGAGTATATATGATATATCTCTTAAACCTTAACTTCCCAGCATTTAACACAGAGGACAAAGAAACCTTCTGTCCATCTTTTGATCATTTGCCATTTTTCTAAACCCACTGTATTGAGTGATGATGTACCAGCCTAACATCAACAATAGGAGGCAAAAAGCAACAAAAAAATAACCCATCCTTCATTGAACCTCCATGCCTAGATCCATCATATTCTGCATGTACTGAAGCAGCCTTTTCCAACTGTCATTCAAAGGAACCCAGAGCCTTTACTGACAGTAGTAGACACTGTGCAAAAAAGTGCACCTCTATCAGTCTGTCCATCCATCCAGGTACCTTTAACTGAAGACATTTTTCCCATATTGAGTTCCAGTGTGCTGTTGTTTCTTTTTAAAGCCAGTAGAGCATTATATTTAATTGCAACTTTGATTTTCAAGTTGCCAAGATGGGGCAATGTACCCTGTTCTGCTCAAAGTGAGAAGAGTACAAAAAAAAGTACCAGGCTCATCAAGGTGCACTACATGAAAACAAGTACCCTTTCTGAAACAGGTAAAAAAAAAGTTTATGTCACAGATACAGTAACTCTTATTATTGTCTACATAACCAATTTGGAATTTTTTTTGTCCTCCCACCACTCTTTGTTATGGCAGTATGCCTACAGAGGACAAGAAGTAGAAAGAGCAATGTGCACCACTTCCAAAATCATTGGCAGCCACTTCTCCACTCTCGATTCATTCTACTTTTTTAGACTTAAACACAAAGCCTTAAAGATGTTATCTCGTCGATGATATCCAGTCTATTCATCTCTTTTTGCAAAGATTACAATCAAGTCCAAAATTACCGGATTCCATAAACGTTCAGACCTACAAGCCATGAGACTCATGAACTTGATATCCACAGTATCAGACTCATCTACATTGATCTGATGAGTGTATTTAAGTGTGTTTTTGTTAAATTGGTTGGGCACTATTGGAGAATAATATTTGTGTTGACGTTTTATTTGTATGAGTGTCAGCAGATCAAATTCAATGTAACTGCAGTTCAGAGAGCCACATGAACAAAAAGAGCATTATAGGACAGAATATCATGTATATTAAAAATTGAAAAGAAAAACAGAACAGAGGGAAAGGTCCCAGAGGCTGTTTTACATGAGATCTAATGAATTCTTGCCAAGTTCTGAATAAAGGAGAGTTGTTTTTCTACTTTTAAATAATGTAAGACATGACTTTCTTACTCGGTTATAGAGAATGTGTTTAGATTTTCCCCAATGGTCATTGTTAGGGCAATGGAGCAAACTAAATATGTATTTTTCTTACACATTAGTGGTAGTAGTCCAGTAGTTTTGTTGTCACCTGCAAAGAGCACAATGCAATTCTGACTTCCATTTCAATACAGCTTGCAGCATAGAGCATCTCCACTGGCTGGTGCCATGATAGGTGATCTGTATAGGTAGAGATGAGCTGGTATGTATTTGTCAAAACACGGATTGGCTGGCCCAGTACTGGCTCAACTGTGGAATAGCCAATTGGGAGAGGCAGCATGATGGCCGAGGTCTCCAGGACTCTAAACAAATCCAAATTGCATTATGTGATATCATCTCCTGTTGAATTCTGCTCTGTACTTGTAATATTTCTATTGCACTATTCATATTCATATTGTATTGATGATTACTTGTATTCTGCTCTGTGTACAGTATTGTATCATATTTACCTCCTTTTTTTGGACTCCCATTGCACGTCCAACCAACCTGGAAAGAGGTCTCTCTTTGAGCTGCCTTTCCCAAAGTTTCTTCCATTTTTTCCCTACTAGGGTTTTTTTTTTTTTGTGGGAGTTTTTTCTTGTCTTCTTAGAGAGTCAAGGCTGGGGGGCTGTCAAAAGGCAGGGCCTATTAAAGCCCATTGAGGCACATCTTGTGTGATTTTGGGCTATATAAAAATGAATTGTATTGTATTGTATTGTATTTGTGTGAACGAACATCTCTTAACTGGTGCTCCCACTCTCAAACGTGTTCCTGTAAATCCTGCTTCTCAGACTCTCATTATTGACTCAAGTAGCTTTTATACTTTCAGTCTTTGAAGGCAACTCTATCAGTGTGTGTCTTACACCTTTACTAAAGCTCCCTCTCTCAAACACATTCACATGAAGCCTGCTTCTCAGTCTCAGTCGTCACTTTCGAGGCACCTTTCTCACATCATGTCCAGTTTTATACTTTCCGTCTTTGAAGGCGAGTATCTCAGTGTGTGTCATACTCCTTTACTAAATCTCTCCACCAGTGCTCCCTTTCTCGAGCTCATTCACATGAAGCCTGCTTCTCAGACTCAGTCATCATTTTTAAAACGCCTTTCTCACCTCGTGTCCAGTTTTATACTTTAAGTCTTTGAAGGCACCTCTCTCAGGATGCCTCATGCGTCTTTACTCCTCCTCGTGCATCTCTCACTCAAACTTCCACTTTCATCGTGTCACCAAATCCAATCTGACCAATCACACCAAAGCCAAACTGAATCAGATTGCTCAGTGGGACTAGACTATAGTAGATAGTGCCCTTCACAGAGCATATCATGTCAAGTCACTTTACAACCCAAACAACAGTGCAGTCCAAAATAGCAGAATAAATTACATTGTAAGATCATTAATCCATTTATAAATTAGAAGGACACATCAGAGCATTAAAACAATCTACATAAGAACAGGCCATTCAGCCTAACAAATCTCGCTAGTCATATTGAATTAATTCTTCTAAAACAACATTAAGTCAATTTTTGAAATTCCCTGAATATCATATTGTCTATGACACCACTTGGTTAAAATTCCATTTGTCTATGGTTCTCTGTGTAAAGAAAATCTTCCTAACGTTTGTGCAAAATTTACCTTTATAGCAAACACAGAAGAATCTAAGAAAGCATGTAAGAAGTGATGGCTCATGGGCATGGGTTGACAGTACTGTATAGGCTGACCATCAGCATTTGAACCAAAAGGATAGAAAAGTCAAACTGGGGAATAATTATGTGTCACCACAGAATCTGTATTCTGTAAGTATAATGTAAAGTTGATTGACCGACTCAATCACTCATTCACCAACAACAACCCTTTTTCCCATTTAGTTAAAAAGCTGCAATTTGGCAAGAGGGTACATCTAGGTCAGTAGGTATAAGCTAAGAAAGAACAATTCAATATATCAATATTTAGGGTTAAGAAACTCCTACAACAGATAAAGTAAATACCCTAAAATCGCAAAAAAGCTTTGACTGGTTTGATTGAAATTTGGTGACATTATAAATTAATTTCTATTTCTTGATATTTATTAATATTATTAAAAGTACCTACTCTGTGCTGCATTGAGAGTGGGCTTTATGCAAATAAAGGATGTAGTAGAAGTGGTTTACAGGCTGCACAAACAGTGTTCTGGACAGGAAAAATGAGGCATGATCAAGTTTGGAGTCTACAGTCAGATGTGAAATGAAAGGAGAAAGTTTAATAAAGCTCAAGTAAGATGCAAAGCTCAATAGTTAGCAAGTGCGCTAGAAACCTCTAGTGAAGCTGCCAGGTGCTGTGACTGTGAGCAGGTGTTGCTTTGCTGGAAGCAAAAAAGAAGTGAAACAGAAGTACAGATGGAACTGGTGTCCTCCGATCCAAGACAAGCCTTGGCCAAAGGCATCATTTTAATCTTAATGGGTCCCCCACGAGATACTCCATTGTAATCTACATTCACATCTATGGACTTTGAAAGGGGACCGCCACAACCGACCTCTGAAATCATTTACATTTATATCTACGTCTGCTTACTTTGAATGGGAATGCCCCTCTCCCAGTCTCAATTCAAAAGAATTCATTTTCCTGTAAAATTGTGTTTTGCAATGACTATCAATAAAAGTCAAATCACTGGACAAGCAGGAATTGATCTAATGCAAGAATTGTGTTCAGCAAGCAAAGGTGGTATATATATATATATATTGTGAATAAGGTGCTATATACAGTCCCAAGCACTTAAACACAGTCCAAACACTCTTCCCCTGTGGGGCACGTCTTCCCCGTGAACCCCACAGGTATAACACAGTCCCAAAAGTACCTTACTGTCAACACAACAATCTTTCGCTGGCACCACCACTCCTCTCAGGCAACCTCATCCTCTTCCTCCCGATTCTGGCCCTGAGTGGTGGTTGCTGGCTCCTTTTATGGGCCTCCTGAGAGTGCTCCTGGTGCTTGCTCACCTGTTCCCAATTGCACTCCCGTGTGGGGCCGATGATCAGCTGGGCTTAACAATTTCTGCCATGCCCCCAGGCGGCCATCCCAGGTCCCCCCCAGGGTTGAGAAGAACTCCATCTCCAATGAAACCCTGCAGGAAAATGAGGCATCATCATCAACCAGGGAGGCTGCCACCAAGCGTCCCGGGGGAGGTACTGAGGAGACCATGGCTACTCCCCCGGAATATAAGCAGAAGAGACGTTCCGGCCGGGCAGGGGACCCGGCGGCCCATTAGAATATATATACAGCATTGTTAAGATCTTCATCTGTGCATGTAGGGTCTCGGGAACATTCATGGAGAATGTGGAGCATTGTTTGGGTGGGGTCACCACAGGGACATTTAAAGCTTTTTGTGTCCCTTGTTTTGCCCACCTTTGACCTAGCTTGATTAAGCGTGACCCAGTCTTTCCTAGAGAGGGCTGTTCCATTGGGTAGATGCTCTTCAGGTTTAGGTAGAGCTTCATTAGGAGGGCTATGGTCGGTCTCTCACCGCCTCTCAAGCCTACGTATGTGTTGTGGGCTTCTTTGGATTGGGGGGTTCCACTGTGGCGAAGCTCTGACGAGATGGTAGTCGTCAATTTACTTCCTGGTGGTGGTGGAGTGGGTGTCTGGAGTCCATCAGTTGCTTAAACCTTTCTACTCTTGAACTGTTTTTTCAACATATATGGGGAGGTGCGATCCCAGCCATCCTTTGTAAAGCAAGAAGGCACATTGTTCGCAATGTGCCAGTGATGATTCGGCATGCACTATTTAGCTGAGGGTTAATCTTGTTGGCATGGGTTACATTTCATGTTTTCTTGTGTAAACATGACTAAATAAAGAAACCTTAAACCTTATGGGTTGACCTAGCCCACACTGGTGCGCAATATTCTGCAGTTGAATGACAGAGTGCCATGGCTGTTGATCGCAGGGTCTTAGGCTCTGCTCCTCAGGATGTTTTTGCTAGTTTGTGATTATCCCTGCTGGATATATTCTTTTTGAGTTTAAGAATATGTTCTTTAAAAGAGAATGTCCTGTACAGGGTGATGCCTAAGTAAACAGGATGTTTGGTGCTATTCAATACTTCGTTGTTCCATCTGATCTCTAGAGTTATGTTTCCTTGTCTGTTGGTAGGATGGAAGGTACACACCTGTGTCTTCTCTGGGTTGGCATTAAGGAACCATCCTCTTTAATAAAACCCCTGTGTGCATCCAGGTGTCCGTGTGTGTGTGTCTTCTGTTGAAGTGCACATGCGCAGGGCCACACGGCACGTGTTCAGTCTCTTCCTGTACATTCCCTGTTAGGAGAGAGACAGACACACACACAGGCGCGTGCGAGACAGAAAGACACACACAAACGCACAAGCGCGTGCGCGACAGACACACACACACACAGGCGCGCGCGCGACAGACACACACACACAGGCGCGAGCGAGACACACAGACAGACATGCACACACACAGGCGCGCACGAGACAGACAGACACACACACAAAGGCACGTGCGAGACAGGCACACACACACACATGTGAGAGACAGACACACACACACGCAGGCCCGTGAGAGAGAGAGACACACACACACAGGCGCGCGCGTGCATTGTTGCAATGTTACTTTTCTTAGTTGTTTATTAAATTGCAGATTTTTCAAAGGTTCATTTTTTTCCCTGTGCTTAAAACTCATTAAAAAAAAGTGTTTTTAGCGAGCGGGTCGTAAGGCTATAGCTCGAACTCTGTTGTTCAAGGTTTTCTTAGTGTTATTCAATGTTTTTACATTTAGTTTACTATTACACTGTGCATTCAATGGTATAATTAACTATATTTGTGCTTAAAAACTTAAAAAATATATATATTTAACATACAGTTCATACGGTCTGGAACGGATTAATTGTATTAACATACAATCCTATGGGGGAAATTACTTCGGTTCACGACCAAATCAGGTAACAACCAGAGTTTTGGAACAAATTATGGTCGTGAACCGATGTCCTACTGTATTATTGTCGGACAAAATTACAGACATTTTATGGAAATACAAACCAGTATTACTGAGAGAGAAAATTAAAGGCACACAATACAGTGATGCATATTACAGCCACATACAAAGTCCCTTGCCATTTAATATAGACTGTTCATACAAATGTTTATGCACTACTGTTCTAGCGGCCGTTATTGTAACAGGCTTAATGTCTAGTTTAATATAATACTCTGATAGGATGTTGAGGGTATTGGTAAGACTTTTTTGGATATTTTCAAAGGAAACAGACTGGGAGGCAAAGCAGAGATCATCTGCATAAATGAACCTCCTCATGTTGGTGAACAGAGGCTGGTCATTGGTATAGATATTGAACAGAATGGGTGACAGCACTGAACCTTGAGGAAGTTCAATTTTTCTGATTCTTCCAACAACTCTTTTTACCGTCCATTTCTACGTAGAACCTTCTGTTGACAAGTAGTAACTCGATTATATGAACCAATGGAATGTTTTGCATGGTTTTAGCACATTTCAGAAGAAGTTCACTGTGGGCTCACTGTATCATAGGCAGCGGGAAGGTCTACAAACACTGCCTCTGTAATTAGTTTCTGCTCAAATTCATCTTCAATGTATTGAGTTAGTTTTAAGACTTGGCCTTAACAAGATTGACCGGGATGAAAGCTCACTTGGTCTGGTGACATTTGATCCTCAATGGTCGAGGATATGTATGTCAGTATCATACTTTCATATACCTTATATAAGATGCATACAGTGAAATTGGACAGAAACTTTTTGGATCTTCTGGGTTTTTTCCAGGTTTCAGTTGTGCCACAACCATTGTTCTTCTCCGTATCTTCGGGATGTGATATGATGCGGCACAGATTACTGTTGAGTAACAACTGGTGTGCCACCTCATTAGGTGTTACAGTTGCCGTATGTTTGGGAGGTTTCTTAGTAGAGTTTAATTTCCTAATTGTAGCCCAGGCCTTATTGCTACTACTAGTCATGCTACTACTAGTCATCGATGTTCATTATGACTTCCTTCAACTGATCTTTCCTTTCACCACTTAACAAGGTCATTAGGGTTTTCCCGAGCTCTATTGTATTCTCAGCAAAGGGGTCCTCATTATATGCTTGGATGTAATCTCTGTAAAGAGCCTTGCTTTCTTCGTTGAGTCCTAGGATGTACTCTTTCCTACAGCCCCTTGGGATGTTACTTTTGGAACACTCCCAAACAGTATGCTGGAATTCTGTATAGCACTGTGGGATAGGTCTAATATTTAAGATGTTAGCTTCCAGGTCTGCTGTAAATTTCTCTCAGTTGGCTTTCCGAAAGTTAAAGTTTTCAATTGTGTCTAAGTCTTATTATGGGGTAGATATCAATTAGGGTCAGTCAGTGTTGGGATTTAGGTATGGGATTTATGGTGGACTTTTCAAAGTTTAGGTAATGTCTTGATGAGGCAAAAATCAGGTCTGGACAGTACCCTCATTTCCACCGAGCACTTTGGAAGGATGGCTTGTCTTTAGCATTATAGAGAATTGTGAGGTTATTAGTTAATGCCTATTCTTCCACAGCTTCACCATCTTTATTGGTTTGACTGTATACCCAGATGGTATTGTGACCTACTATGAGGTGAGCTTTTGGTTCAAGCTGGACTGCCTGAGGCCAATTAAATGGGGTTGGAGGTGGGTTTTACATCAAGTTGATTTTCATGTGTTCCATTTCCACAGCCGGGATCTCAATACCCTCTTTTGTAAAATCTCTGCTTGCCAGGATGGTGGATTTGTCCCGGACATACTGTATACCGCACTTCCGTGAACTGAGCTTGGATGGAAGATGACAAGGTCCATTCCTTGTATTGTGGGAGGTGCAGAGGTCTTATGGGTCTCCTGTAGGCATATAATGTCAGCACTGAGTGAATTAAAGAGTTGCGCTTTGTTGGCAGACATACCTGCAGCACTGAAGGTAACAACTCTAAACTTGGACATCTTCAGGGCCATGGGTTTATCCTTTAACTACCCCTGGATGAGTGCAGTGGACTGCGTTGTGTAGCAATTGGTCTCCGTCTGGTAGGGCAGATTAACAGGGGCAGAACAGAAGGTTTACTACATGCCCCTGGGCCGTGTAACACAGCTAGTAAAAAATATAAGGTCATGTTATTTTCTAACCTACATCATCCAGACCAGGCTCGTAGGAGCCTATCCCAGCTAGCAAAGGGTGCAAGGCAAGAACAAACTTTGGACAGGGCATCAGTCCGCCACAAGGTGAACCCACATACTTAACCACACACACATACACCAAACACACACTAGGGTCAATATGGCATCACCAGTTCACCTAGCCTGCATGTCTTCAGACAGTGGGAGGAAACTGCTGCACCCAGAGGAAACCTACTCAGAACATACAAACTCCATGAAAGGAGGGCCCAGGACACAAACCCTGGTATCCTTACTGCGAGACAGCAGAGTTAACACTGTGCCAACAAAAATATAAGGTGATGTCACTTTATATAACCGACTGGAATTCAGATTCTCTGATTTTGCGGAAGTGTACAAATTTTGATTCAGATGAGAAAGAGAAAAAGCAATGGCAAACGTGGAAAGTTATACCTGAGACATATTCAAAGAAAACCAATTTATACTGACTCTGTATAGTGGGCTGTGGGGTCCTTTTGAAAGTTTCTCTTTTTGTATGGGGATAGTAAAATGTAAAAAGAGTCATCTCTGTCATCTCAGTAGCTTGGTTCTGTATAACATATCAGCAAATCTGATAAATAATCACCTACTGGAAACTGGCGGCCTTCCAGGAAGATCACTGCCTTGTGGCTTAAGACAGGGTCTGCTTAAATTATTTAGCTTCAGATTTATAAACGCTGACTCAGGTGTGACATTTCCTTAAAAGAAGATCTTGAACTTTTAATAGGAAATGAGGGCTTTCAGACTTTATTGTCCAAGATTTATGTCTTGTTTGTGACAATGCAACATTTGAATTGTTATAATGTTATGATGTGAGCACTTGCAGTTCCTCATGCAGAATGTGACTGAATGCAAGAGAAAACTACTGTACAATGGTCTTATTATATAAGGATTAACATATATAAGGTATTAATTAAAGATTTTATTTTGGGGAATTACTCCTCTTGAATGATTCATTGGCTGAAATTCTTCAATGTTAGTTTGTCATAGTTGTTCTCAGTTCTGTCTTTATTATTCCCTCCACTACCAACTCTACTGCTACTATTGAATACATTTAGTTTTAATAGTTATAGTGGCAAATGAAAAAGTCCAATATGATGGTCAGATAGCCAAAGAGGAGAGGAGAAAATAAACCTCCAGGAGTTCCAATACCAAAAGACGACCCCAGCCCCTTTAGAAATTCTACAAAACATAAATGATTTAAAATAATTCATTTTTGATATGATGCATCCTCAAAAAACTAGCTTCCATCTGTGACTCTGTACTCATGTTCAAGAACTTAATTTAAATTAACAACTGGAATTCATAGTTTCAGACATTTCTGTTATGTCACTTCTTAAGCTGTGTTTGGTTAAACTGAAAAGATTCAATTTCTTCAGTCCTCATCACTGTCCTGCACTGTAGCTCATACCATGTAGTCCCAGAATAAGCATAAATGCTTAGCTCTGGACTTTCTTAAGCACTAATACGGAGACTAAAACTGCACACAGAGCTCCATATGAGGCCCCACAAGTGTGTTGTACATCTTGAAAATAACCTCCCTTGACTCATCACATCATGCTCTGTAACTGGAAATCCTCTCAATCACTTTTGTATCTTGTATGGAGGTGGGCAATGGTATGCTCACTACAACTCCTAGGTTCTTCTTATAAGTGCACTTTACAAATTCAGAAAAGCGATTGTGTACTTATTCATGAACATTGCAATATGTTAAAAGATAGATAGATAGATAGATAGATAGATAGATAGATAGATAGATAGATAGATAGATAGATAGATAGATAGATAGATAGATAGATAGATAGATAGACACTTTATTCATCTCAAAAAAATTGCACACTACAGCCTCCTCAGGAAATCGTCTGTATATCTATCTATATAATATGCTACTGCTACCGTGGCTATTTGCAAACTGTTTGACATCTACTATCCACTTTCGGGGTGATGATTGACCTCCAAGGTTATCCTCTTTTCATTTTTATTTTATTTTATTGTAGAATTAACTCTTGGCAGCGTTCTCATCCCTACCACTTCGCTACTTCCCTACTACTTCGCTGTCACTTCACTTACCTCTTCATATCTTAAATCAACCTTGAGACAGATTGAAGACTTAAGTGCCAGCTTGAGTGAAAAATTAAAGAAAATGTACTAATTGCAACACAAACACTGACTTAATCAGTTTTAACACGAAAAGATGCTGATGAAAGAAGAGAAGAAGCGGGCCGCTAGAGTGGAGAAAAGAAGAGCTGCTCAGGAAGCAGCAAGCGCATCAACCTCTGAGCAAACGAATGCTAAATGTACAGAGAAAGAGCATGAAAACTATGAATGCTCACGTCAAGTGTATTCACTGCACATTATCATGCAGTGCACCATTACTGGTATATATATATATACTGTCTGCATTGGTACTCCACTCAAGCCTGTCAATCAGATGCATCCAGAAGTATTTGTATGTCCTCACCACCTCCATATTTTCACCATCAATGAGAATATGACCTTGAATGACTTTCCAGAAGTCTACAACTTACTGATTTTGAGGTGCAGGTGGCTCACTTTGCATCATTCAACAAGTCCTCCACAAGTGTTCTTATTCATTTTTCTGCCCACCACTAATGCACCTCACTCTGACTGTGTCATAAGAAAAACTCTGCAGATGTCCCGATTCAATAATATATCTAAATTCTGAGGTTTACATGGTAAACAGGATTGGAACCAGTACAGTCTCCTGTGGAATCCTAGTGCTAGTCATGACAATACTTGGTCCTTAAGCCCCAATACACAGTTCTTAAGCCTAAAAAGGCAATAACAAAAATAATTTATAACCACACAATTAGAGTAAACAAAAACAACACGGAAAGCTGTTAATTTTTTTTAGGTTGTGATTTAATTGTTAGTATCTACTTACCTATTACAACAGCACGCTTTAGCTGTCTTTTCAATGTTTCACTCCCTTTGTAATCTATTTATTTTAAACAGAACATGGGTTGAAGTATCTGCATTTGAGTTGTTAACTTGTGGCAGTCATACTTATCTTCTCAAAAAATGATTGTGACCTCACACATGCTGCGTCCGTAATGTACACATCCAAACGCATGTAAGTAGCCTTTGCTTTGGAGCTTCCCCCAGCAAGCATGCCATGTACAACTGGCCAGAGCAGACGTCTCAGTAGCAGTACACTTAGTAACAGTAAAGTAGAAGAATTGTTTTAACATTACACTTTAAAAATTCATCTAAAATTCCTGAAAACCTTTGCCATTTAAATGGATATTTAAAAAAAAAATTAAATTACATTCATATATGCTGCGTGGGAACACTTTGCCAACAGCCACTCATAATGTCCGTTAGTAGTGGACAATGTGTTATTCAGACTGCCTTTTATATCATATTTGTCCTTATGTAAATCTAAAAATACAAAGCATTCTTTGTTTTTCTCCTGTTAAATTACATGAAAAGTGATCCAATATTTTCTAGTGAAAAAACAGAAAATCAATGCTATATCATCTATCTCACCATAGGAATTAAATATATTTGGTATTCTCTATTTCAAAAGTGTACTGTATTTTAAAATGCTATGTTGGTGTGATATAATGGGTTCTGTGAGACTGTGATACAAAGATGTGTGTATGCTGGTTAACTTAGTAGTGTGTACTGTGTGGTAATCCAATGAAGAAGGCAGACCTTCTTTGCACCCCCTATTGTTTGCTGCATTATTAAATATGATGGTACCCTGGACATGATAAAAAGTATAGAAGTGGTAACATTCTCAATCCCTCTTAATTCAATTCAGAATTATAGAGTAAAGTAATACATGATAAATAAAGTGAATTAGATCAATATATATTGCCACCATTGCTTAATATGCAGGACAATTTCATCTTTGTCTTATAATCTATGCACATGCATAACTTTAGTAGTTTGGAGAAAAATGATCAAAAAGGAGCAAGAATGTATCTATGTGGTCAGAGCGTCATAGAAAAAACAAGTGTTTGCTGCCTGATGAAGCAAAGAAACTTTAATTCAGTAGTGACTAAGTAGAGTGTCACAATCTGGACTTTATTTTATATTTTTGTTCAGTCTTTTCCTTGGCCTCTAACAATAATGGAGCTTTTGTTCTGAGGGTTATAGAGGACAAAGAATAAAACCGTCAGATTTTGTTTTTTGATTTTAGAATGTTTTTGAAGCTGTTATTTTTTAAAGACATCTTCATGTTGTATCATTTCATTTTGTTTTTGTTATGGGTGCTGTCATTGTTTGCTGTTTGGTGATGCAAGGTTGACAGGCTGTTGCTATGTAGGACAACTGGGAGTGTCCAATGCTTGACAACTTTACCACGATGGTATAAAGATCAGCGTCATATACTTCATAACAGTCCAAGTTTGTGGATAAATCAAAATAAAACAAATAAACCCCACGTTATTAATGTTAAGATATCTCTGGTTAAAAATGACTTTCTGTTCTTTGACATGTCTCACATTTTGGCTTAGGCGAAGTGAAATATTCTGGTTATTGGCTCTCTTGCTACGTCTCTAGTTCTACCATCTTGTCTCACACCCTGGCCTTTGTTATTTAATTCCTGCCATCCTGGTTACAACCTTGGTTTGTGATTTCTTCTAATTTCATTTTACTTTAACTTCTGCCACCCTGTGCTGTCAGTACTTAGAGAACATAGACAGAACTTGTGGCCTAAATGGACAGATTTGAAAGCATCTTTAATGGACAGAATCCACTGAAGGGCTTATGTTTACAATCTTAAGCAAGAGAGTGAAGGACAGCTTAACATAAATTAAGCTGTGCCTCTTACACATTGTGGAAGAATGAATCCCTTCTACGGTTGACTTCCATTCATTCTGTTTCAGATCATCTATAGATGCAACAGTGGTATAGTCTTGAGATTCCTCCTTTATTAGTATTATAAGTATACAATAAAACCTCTATAATGGTTAAAGGGAAAATGTTAGACCTTTAAGCTGTTTTTAGTCTATGTCTAATATTGCACTTAAAGTACATTTCCTTTATATTAAATAGTATATTTTATTGCAAAAGTGAAATAAGTTTGTAAGATGATTAAAATAGCATTTCTACTCATATCTCCAGCACTGACACAACATTCTTGGGGACTAGTGAACCATCAGATCATGGCTTTGTTGCAATTTATAGTTGATGGCACATTCAACAGGTTTTGTAAAAGGGCACCAGTGAAAGATCTCCTTTACAATCATTGCCATACAGGTGGAAGTTCAAAGTCATTCATCTCAAAATGTGGATATTTATTACTGCTAGTGAAACTGAAAATTAAAAAAATATGCTATATACCGACATATTTGTAATCAGTTGTATTACAATGTGATGCTAGAAATGGTTTCCTTTTTCTGTCAGACAAATTTCATGTTCCTAAACATACCAGCAAGCGTCTCTGGGGAAATAGCAGAAATTTCATGTTGGATGTTTTCCTTTAAATCTCCACAGTGTTGTTGTTCCGATAGACTTTTCCTTTGAACATACCCCAAAGGAAGAAATCTGGTGGTGTCAGATCTGGTGACCATTGTGGCCAAAGCCCCTTTGGAATTACCCTGTTGCCAAAGGACTTAATTTCTGCCATGCTCCTTGCCGATGTGTGACACGTTGGTTGGTATTTATCAATAGCACCTGATGACCCCGATTCTATTGATTTACTAACACAATGTCTGACTTGTATCTCAGAATGGATGAATAGCAACTTTCTTAAGTTAAATAAAGAGAAAACTGAAATCTTAGTGATTGGCAACAATGGATACAATGCGGCTAATAGAAATAAACTGGATACAATAGAATTAAAAGTCAAGAGGTAAAAAGCTTAGGGGTAATTGTTGACTGTAATCTGAATTTTAAATCGCATATTAATCAGATCACTAGGACAGCATTTTTTCACTTAAGAAACATAAGTAAAGTTAGACCTCTTATATCATTGAAAGATGTTGAGAAATTAGTTCACGCATTTGTTTTCAGTCGACTAGATTACTGTAACGCACTCCTCTCAGGACTACCCAAAAAAGACATAAATCGTTTGCAACTAGTGCAGAATGCAGCTGCTAGAATCCTAACTAGGAAAAGAAAATCCGAGCACATCTCTCCAGTTTTGATGTCACTACACTGGTTACCTGTGTCATTCAGGATTGACTTTAAAATTCGTCTTATAGTTTACAAAGCCTTAAATAATCTCGCCCCATCTTATATATCGGAATGTCTGACACCTTATATTCCAAATCGTAACCTCAGATCCTCAAATGAGTGTCTCCTTAGAATTCCAAGAACAAAACTTAAAAGAAGTGGTGAGGCGGCCTTCTGCTGCTATGCACCTAAAATCTGGAATAGCCTGCCAATAGGAATTCGCCAGGCTGATACAGTAGAGCACTTTAAAACACTGCTGAAAACACATTACTTTAACATAGCCTTTTTATAACTTCACTTTAGCTTAATACTGATACTCTGTATGTTCAATTCATCATAATAACTATTCATGGTGGCTCTAAAATCCGTACTGACCCCTACTCTCTCTTCTGTTTCTTTTTCTGGTTTCTTTGTGGTGGTGGCCTGCGCCACCACCACCTACTCAAAGCACCATGATGCTCCAACAATGATGGATGGATTAAAAGCCAGAAGTCTACGTGACCATCATCATCAAGTCCTTCTGTGAAAACCCTAAATCCAAAGAGGACTGTTTCATTTATGTGAGGTAGAATGCCCAGAGGGGACTGGGTGGTCTAATGGTCTGGAATCCCTACAGATTTTATTTTTTTCTCCAGCCCTCTGGAGTTTTTTTTTTTTGTTTTTTCTGTCCACCCTGGCCATTGGACCTTACTCTTATTCTATGTTAATTAATGTTGACTTATTTTATTTTCTTACTGTGTTTTTTATTTTTCTATTCTTTTTTCTGTAAAGCACTTTGAGCTTCTTTTTGTATGAAAATCTGCTATATAAATAAATGTTGTTGTTGTTGTTGCCCATCTTGCTGGAAGTAACCTTCTGTTAACTCACGATCATCCAGTTAATTCTGACATCGATTAAATGAATTGGTGACCCAATAGACTCGCACCATGAAGATGTGCTGCTCAATACTGTACACCACCATCGTGATGAGAAGTCGAGTGACTGAGTGAAGGGGTACAGGTGGTATGCACCAAGAAGTTGCAAATGGAGGTTAAACGTTGTGACAGCTGTCTGGCGCCTACCTCACACAGTGACATCCCGGCTTCTTCGAAGTTCCTTATACTAAGAAGCACGTTGCACGTTGTTTTGTTCAGATTGCTTCATCCTAGCGAGACTTATTACAGAATATACGGGGCCTCTTTTGAGTGAATCTCCTAGTAGACAGACAGACAGACAGACAGACAGACAGATAGATAGATAGATAGATCGATCGATAGATAGATAGATAGATAGATAGATAGATAGATAGATAGATAGATAGATAGATAGATAGATAGATAGATAGATAGATAGATAGATAGATAGATTTTACTTAACTTGCTGCAGGAGATTATTAGTTAGTTTTAAATTTAAATACTAAAGATCTATAAACAGATGTATATTTGTAACCCCTGGCTATGTAATCTAATACAAAACAATTACAGGAGACTGTTCAAATCTGGAAGCCGTAGTTGGAAATAATATACTTTTGCTCAAGTTATTTTCAATCTCTTATGAAATTGCTCCATTGCATTTAAAACACATATGCAGTAGATGAAAGCATCACAGTTTTGTAAACCACCATACGGTCAACCTTGTTCCAGTTCCTCAGTTTGGAATTCCTAGAATTGCTGGGTGATTTCAAAAGTACGTAGCTTTCATGATTTGGAGGTCTTTTCTACATGATTATGAGTATTTTATCACATTAACTCATTTGTCCAATTTTGGAATGTGTTGCTTTTGATTGTCTTGGTGCTGATCATTTTTATCTTTATGACAGTGACATTACTCCTTCAGCACTGTGGGCATTTCTTTGTGGTCAAGTTTGCCTCCTTTTTGTGTCTGATACTGTGAACACATCCAGTTTGATTCATAGTAACATATCCAGTCATGGTCTGTGAACTATTAAAGAAGACATTGTAGTAGGTGCAAGTAGCTCAACAAGGATTCAGTTCATTATCTCCATCCTTGTAATCTATGCTCATCCTTCACATGGATTCATAACAGCCTCAAGTAGCTCAACTGCAGAAGTGAAAATATATGAGAGAGAATGCATTCTTTCTGTCATAATGCCCAGAGTTTAAACACAGTGATATGATCGGTTTCAAAGGCTAACACTAATTTTACATAACTGGTAACTTTAAAGGCAGTATCTCTCACTGTACTGGTGAGGTTAACTTTTTAAGGTGATAGAAGAACGAGAAAAAAAGAAAAAGAACATGTTTCATCTTGACTTGTGAGGTTGGGCATTAAACCAAAAGAAGTGGGAGTTCAGGGTGCTGTGTGTAGATAGGTACAAAACTTGCCCAAACACAAGAAGCAGAGGGTTATGGTGCAAAGAACCTTATAGGAATTGGCTGACATTAAGAGTGGTGTCCCACAGGCGTCAGCGCTAGGGCCACAGCTATTTTTAATATATAGAAATGATTTGGATAGGAATATAAGTAACAAGCTGGTTAAGTTTGCAGATGATACCAAGATAGGTAGTTTGGCAGATAATCTAGGATTTGGACAGCATACAGGTTTGGGCAGATTTGTGGCAGATGAAATTTAATATCAGTAAATGTAAAGTATTACACATAGGAAGTAAAAATGTTAGGTTTGAATACACAATTGGCGGTCGGAAAATCGAGAGTACACCTTATGAGAAGGATTTAGGAGTCATAGTGGACTCTAAGCTATCGACTTCCTGACAGTGTTCAGAAGCCATTAAGAAGGCTAACAGAATGTTAGGTTATATAGCACGATGTGTGGAGTACAAGTCACAGGAGGTTATGCTCAACCTTTATAATGCACTGGTGAGGCCTCATCTTGAGTACTGTGTGCAGTTTTGGTCTCCAGGCTACAAAAAGGACATAGCAGCACTAGAAAAGGTCCAGAGAAGAGCGACTAGGCTGATTCCAGGGCTACAGGGGTTGAATTATGAGGAAAGATTAAAAGAGCTGAGCCTTTACAGTTTAAGCAAAAGAAGATTAAGAGGTGACATGATTGAAGTGTTTAAAATTATGAAGGGAATTAGTACAGTGGATCAAGACTGTTATTTTCAAATGAGTTCATCAAGAACACAGGGACGTAAATTTTGCACAAACGTTAGGAAGTTTATCTTTATACTGAGAACGATAGATACTTGGAATAAACTACCAAGTAGTGTGGTAGACAGTAGGACTTTAGGGACTTTCAAAACTAGACCTGATGTTATTTAAAAAAAGAATTAATTGTATAGGACTGGCTAATTTTGTTGGGCTAAATGGCCTGTTTTTGTCTAGATTGTTCTAATGTTCGAATGAGCCTTTTGCAAAGTTGCCAAACTGGAAAAGAAGAGTTTAGATAGTAGTAGTAGAAAGCACACCTTAAGCCAAGAAGCTAACATGGCAAGTTTTGGTTGGCATAGCTCAGTGCATTGAGTCTTTGGATAAAATCTATTGTTTATCAAATTTAAATACATTTATTTTTAGGTAGCTGATGTTTTTCCCCAAGTGACTACCAAATCTAGGACTAATCCTGCCTTCTAAAGTTTACATTTGAATCCCTTAACAACTAATCCACCACACTGCCTTGTTTTTTCCAAACCTTCTTTTTCCAAGTCAGAGTATGAGGTAACCGGGACTTAGCTATGAGTGAAACAGGTAAGTTTCATAAAATTGGCAATATAATTCATTTTGATGGGGATCTGAAACATAAAACTCACTAAAAAGAGATTTTTTTTTTTTTCGGGGGCACTGGTGGTAAACTTTTTTGGTGTACAAAACAAGGAATATTGCTTCCTAAAGACTTGTCACACTTTTTTTGTGTTTTTTCCCCCCCATAGCGTTATAATACAAGTTATTGCTTGCACACCAGTAAAATCAATTCTTTTTGTACCTATTGTTCTCATCTCCATGGAGGTGCACTGTGCTTTTTAGAAATGTGACATGCTGCATATTTTCCACATGAGGACACACAAAAAAACACCTCATCATGCAAATTATTGTGTTTTCTCCACTGGAAAACTCACTACATGGAAAATGGCTGTACCTAGCAACTGTCCTCTCCTGTTTCTTGATTTCTGCAGATGAGGGTTTCTTTTATGTTTCCCTGTTGTTTGTTTTATATCCTTTTTGTCCATTTTTTAAATCTTTTGTTTACAGTAATATCACTTGTGTTTATTATTTGTATTATTTGCTTTTTATTACATCTATGTATCAGTGCCTTGTTAATGTTCCTTGTGTTTAGCAGGTCATCCCCCAGGAGGCGGGGTCACCCGCCAATCACTGCTAGGAACTGCCCACTGTTATTTAAATCTGGGAGGAGGGAGGAGCAGTTCATTCAAATCCAGTTGGCAGTTTTGGTGAGTTTCTACAGTGTTTTTAGATATTTCTGGATTTTTGACCATCTGCCCTGTGTTTTCACCTTGCTTTGAATTTGTGATTTTTGGAATTGTATTTGCTTGAGATTGCCTTATTGTCTCTAATTTCTGTAGAAATACAACCAGTTTTTTAATAAAATTATATATTTGTCCTTGTTACTAGCCAGGTTTTATGGTTTCCCCATCTAGTGGGCATTACTGGAAGTGTTTTGGGCAATGTGCTTTGGAACTTATTGGGACCCGCACGCTTTGGGACTCTTAAGTCACAACAGTTTCATTTCTGCTGCTGATGCATCTTTAGGACTGATTATTACCAAAGGTTTCATCATAATTGGCAAAGCTGGCATCATTTTACCAGTACAAACATAGCACACATCTGATGGCTCAACAAAATGTCAAAATGTGACAAGAAATTAGTCCAGTGTTTTTTTTTTTCATTACAGGTCTTTATTTCAATCCTAAATGTCAGAAAGATGCATGCAGAATTAATATATGAAAACTCTTTCAGACAGGAAACAAGTTTTTCTTGTGTCAATGGTATAAATTTCACTGGAAAAGAAATGGCGTTCGTTTCATGTTTTTTTGTAAAGCAAAACTTTCACTGCAAATTCAGTTTTTTTTTAATCATTTCACTTATTATTACAGGGAAATATATGTAAAGCAGAAACCAAGCCCAAATGAAAACAAGAATACTCACTCAAATATGGCCACTATGGGGCATACTCATTTGGAGATAGGGAGAATGTGTAAAATCAACACAGACAGCGACTGGGCTAGGATTCAAAGCTGTGTGTTCATTTTAGGGTCTAATCACCTTTCGATTAACTTACTTTTTCTTTTTATGTACACATACTCATTTCTTTTCAAAGAATTTTTGGTAAGACTTAACATTAAGTGTCCATAATTACATTGTAACTACTATGTAATTAGCTGTAAAAGTAAGTGTAACTGTGAGTTATTACTCTGCACTTACTGTGTAATACAAAGTAACGTTATAGTTAATTACTCAGTTGTCATTGTTATTCCACAGTTTATATAATTACAATGTAACAATTTATCACTGATCCAAAAACAAGTGTACTTACATAGTTACATCGTATCTGTACTTTCAAAATGTAATAAAAATATCAGGGTATGTAACTACAACTATGTAACAGATGTGCAATGGTCTGTAAAATTGTAATGGAGAATTGCAGTGATAACTGCATAGGTTTTCAATGATATTTCAAGATCTGTTTTAAATGTAAAAACGCCTTTGCAAAATGGTTAACGCTTTTTTCCAAAATCTAGACAGGCACTTTCTTGAGATGTTTTGCTTAAACAAGCATTTGTCACATTCTCGTAGTTGTTTTACACTATTTATTGTTGAATTTTTTGGGCTATTACTATACCCATCCCTAACATAATACTGCCAAACTTGGATCAGTCAATCAAGGTACACAGGGTCGCACAGCCATTCCAAGCATCACCGGGCACAAGGCAGGAAACAGCCCAGGATGAGGAGCCATCAAATTAGAAGCCCACTGACAAACATACCAGCACTCACGCTCTTACACATATGGCCATGTAACCCAAACTACATGTCCCTGGGTTGTGGCAGTTAAACCCATGAAGAAGACATAGGGACACATGAGTAAAACGTACAAATTTTACACACATATCCATCCATCCATTATCCAACCCGCTATATCCTAACACAGGGTCACGGGGGTCTGCTGGAGCCTCCAGACAGAATTCCATCTCAGGATAATGGATCTGTGAGGCAAAAGTGTTAACTATTTTGCAAAGGTGTTTTCACCATTTAAAACAGATCTTGAAATATCATCAAAAACCTATACAGTTATTACTACAATTCTCCATTACAATTGCCCAGACCATGGAACATCTGTTACAGAGTTGTAGTTACATACCCTGATGTTTTTATTACATTTTGAAAGTACAGATACAAAGTAACTATGGAAGTACACTTGCTTTTGGATCAGTGATAAATTGTTACATTGTAATTATATAAACTGTGGAATAACAATGACAACTGAGTAATTAAGTATAACGTTACTTTGTATTACACAGTAAGTACGGAGTAATAACTTGTAGTTACACTGTACTTATACAGGTAATTACACAGTAGTTACAATGTAATTATGGACACTTAATGTAAAGTGTTACTGAATTTTCCCTTAATTGGTAACAATAAATTCACCTAGCATGAGTATTTATACTGTATGTGTAGGTTGTAATGGATTTCAAACCCATCCAGTGTCTACTCGTGCCCTGAATTTGATGCTGCTATGATAGTCTTGGTTTCTCCACAACCTTTAATGGAAAAATGCTTGTAACAAGGATTATAGAATGCCATCCCATAAAGGACCACATCCTGAATCATGTTTTTGAAAGATGAAAATGAATGGATGGATGATGACATCAATATGGGATAGATATTTCATCTATGAAAAGACCCTGCCTTATTCATTTTGTTTTTTTGCAATGTGCTTGCTACTGACAGACAGATGGGTTGCAGAAATGAATGCATTTTTCATTAACGCAGTTAATTTCAAAGGGATATGACAATGTTGCTGAAGAAAACAAGGGTGCTGAGTGAGTTTCAGAGCAGGTTTGAAATGACCCAATGTATTTCCTCCTCCTTCTTAAATAAACGGTTCATTAGTTAATTACGTGGGATCTGCCCGGATAGGACACAGCTTGTTTTTTAAGTGTAGTGTTTCATTTAGATTAGCTAAGCAGAGAATAGGGGAGAGAAGCTAGAAACCAAATGATGTAATCCCCAGTGGGAGGAAAAGGCTTCAGTTATTGCAAACACTCTGGGAACAAACGCTCACTAGACGTACTAAAATATTTAAAGCCTCTAGACAGGTTCTGAATGCTCTCTCCTGTGTTCCTGCTGTCATGCAGCCTTAATAAGCTTTTACCTTTTCTTCCGGATTGCCGCTGCTTGTTAATGGACTCCCTTAATGTATGAGTGCAAGTGTTCCAAGCTGGATGCTTTATGTGTTTGAGAGATGACTTACAGTACAGTTCCTCCGTCTGGCTTGCACACGAGCCCAGACTTCACCTTTCTCATGGGTGAACTGCACAATGTCCTGTCAGCCTGGCAGCGCCATTCACGTTTTGACCCTGGCTGAATTTCAAGACGGCAGGTTTTAACCGGTAACTCTAAACTCTCGACTGAGCGTTCATTTCCGCGGGTGAACAGGCAGTATTTAATTACCAGATCAATGAGTAATTTTAGCAAGAAAGGAAGGAAGAAGCTAATGAGAACAGTTTTAAATCATGGTAGCAGCAACTTGCGCTATCTTTAGATAAATGAACTGGTGAATGCTGGCTGAAAGACAGCCGGCAGGGCAAAGTAAAATTCAGGGCTTATCTGCAGTATTTCTCTGCTTGAAGCATGTGGCCAAACTGCCACCGTGACATTTCCCTTTAGTCCCAGCTGCCATATACGACTCAGTACTGGGTGAATGCATGCTATCTTATGAAATCATCAAATATGGCATATTTTCACTTATGTTTTACAAGTAAAGAGTTTTAAATGGTTAACTTATTGGAATTTGCAATTTATGAAGATAAAATTAATTCTGAGACATTACCTTGAACTTCATAGCAATTAAAAAATGAGGGTCATTCAACTCACAAAATATGCTTTTAAATTACTTTACAAGCTGAGATAATGATATATCAGGCCTTGATCAGATGACTTTTCTTATTTTATCTACACACCATGCACCAATATAAGATACTTTACAGCTGTAGTTTTATTAGAATTGGAACAATTACGGTCTTTGAATAACATAAGGCAAGGAGTAATGGGTAAAGAAGTGGGCACATGTGGAATCTTAGGAAAAACTACAGTATTACCTACACCTACCTATCATTTGGCTGCCCTCCTTAAAATCTAGAGGGTCCCAGGACTCCACTCTTGGGTACCAACATTCCCAGCATTTGGAACATTTTGCTATTGTCCAACAAGGAAAAATACAAGAGTCCTCTCCAGCTTTAAATCCACTCTAGTAGTAGTAGAAGACCCGAGGGCTCCCTGCTCAAGAAAAAAATCACCTGCCTGTCTTCTACAGTGGAGACTTCCTGATAACAGACTTATAAATAATTAACTTGTTGTTATTCCTTATAAATATCATTCCTTGTTTATGTTTGTCAATGAGGCCCCACTAATCGTAATATTTACCTAACCAAGCCACATTGCCCTCCAAGTCTTGCATCACTTCAAACCTTGTTGTTCTCAGGAACATAGATGACTTCTTTCATTCACCAGGTGATCAGGTGAAGGGAGAGATGGGGAAGCCACCACACAGGCAAGATTGTAGTTCATGATAGTATCACAGCTCCAAGGTGCTCAAGCTCTGTGCCCTCCAAATATGTGGAGTTGTTCAGCAAATATTCAGTTTAGGTTTCTGTCTGGAAAAGGAGTCATGCTTCCTGCTTAAAGGGTAAAAGAATGGTAACCCCAGCAAACTGATTTACTATAGACCTTCATGATATTCATACTTGACACCATGAAAATATTGTACTCAGCCAACTCAGAACCTTAGTGAAAACAGCACTGGACCTCTAAGGTTTGTCCATCAGATATACACTGAGGCAAATACACCATCATACAGGAGGCACTTTCCATTTGCATTCTGAAGTCTTTAATACCTATAACACCAAACTGCTGTTATTGCATGAAAGTGAGGTAAAAGCAGTGCAGATGGATGACCTCTTAGTGCCTTGGGTTGCTGACTTCTTGACAGGCAGACCACAGATTTTAGGCTACGGTGTTGTCTTTCAAAATGGGTGGTCATAATGACAAGAACTCTCAAGGAACCATTCTATCTCCTGTTCTGTTCCTCCTATTCATGTCAGACTTTAAGGACAATTTTGAAACAAACAATCTGCAACTCAACATTAGTAACATCAAGAAGATAATGGCAGCAAAAGCCAACCTCCCTGAGTACTGTGTTCATGAAGGGATTAGAAGTACTCTATGTGCAGTATATAAGAACTTTTAGATACACCTGGACAGAAATCTGGGCTAGGCTGCTAACACAGAAACCATATACAGAAGGGGCCAGAGCCAACTGTGCCCTGAAGAGGCTCTGATCTTTTTACCCAGGACAACATTATCTGCAGATATTCTCTCAGTCTGTGGTTACAAGATTGGTAATTTAGGAGGTATTAGTCTCAGAAAGGTGACACCTACCAACTCAATCAAGAAGGTGGCATGGTTCTGGGCAATGTACTGAGTCTTTTATAGGCAGTGGCAGAGAGAAGGATGGTGGCTAAGTTACTGGATACAGTGAACAATGCTTCATACACACGGTATAACATGCTGGTCAACCTGTGGAGTCAGAAGCTATGAATTTGCCATCCATTTTTTGTCCCGACAGTAGAGGGTGGCAGTAGTTCTGAAAGGAAATGAAATCAGAAGAAAAGGAAAAGTTTAAACTAACTAAGGTCACCTACCAAGAGGCTGATAATCTACAAAACAAGTTCAAAATCGTAGTTGGAGGCATAACAAGAGAGTTGAAAACCAGGATATGAATGTAAGCTGAGCGAAAAGTAAGACAAAAGATGTTGAACTGACACAAACCTGCACAAAATTTGTACAATGCTGACCTTTTATATTGGCCTGGTAATGAAATCATGTGTCACCCACTCCCCGCCCTCCTGTCCAACTATGAAAACAACTGATTAAAACAGAGTCTCAGAAAAACGTTATTTAAATGTAACAATGTTAAAAATGTATCAGATCAAGAAACACCCCAAGCAAAGTTTTAATTGCTTTAAACAAATCACTCTATTATATAAAAAGACGTGATGTTCTTGGAAAGACACTTTGAAGTCCTGCGAGAGGAGAGATCGCATTAGCGCAAACAAACAAAAATTATTACTCAGTGAAATAACAGAACAGTGAAAAGAGATTGAATATATAATTCGGATTTAAACTTTAAGTCAGAGACTGGTAGATCGTCTAATTTTAATTCCATGAGAATTAAAAGATGAGATTGTTGTTGTCCCCGTACAGTCTCGCAGGGACTTTTAACATGAGATTCTTTCAAGTCACGCCCTACTTACAACTATTTTCAAATAAGATCATAGACATCTAACCGTGACATCTCAGTCGTGTAAAGGCTTTTATCAGACACACATCCTATGCTTTCAGCTCTTATAAATACTAGATGACACGTCAACAACTAAGTGAAGAAGAAAGATGACATGGCACGGCAGCAGCAGACCAGCATCTGATCGAGCAAAGAGGAGGTAAAAAAAAAAACCACTGTATTTTTTTCCCATTGTAGCACCGTTTTAGAAGGGGTTTCAGAGAAGTGACCGTGTCTCCTGAGGTGCGTTCAGCCCCCCTCTTCACAACAGTGCATAGTTCTGGTGGGGGCAGGGTGGTTGGAGCGGTTGGCGAACGAAATGAGTAGGGGGCAAGGCCCCTAGTAATAAAAAAGAACAAGAAGTCCAATAATGACATTTCTACTTAGACAAGGTTTGTCTGCCTTTTTAATATCCTACCATTCATATGCTATTATATGCCAATATGTTAAAAACCTAACCTTTCTTGTACTTGCAGATCTACAATTCCACTATTTAATCCTTTGTATTGGACTCTTGTGGTCAGCTTCAATGCCATTGACTCAGTTTCTACTGCCAATCAACCCTGCTATGTATGCATTTCGCTATTTTATACTTCAGTTTAATGTCAGGACATCTGCAGTCCCTTTGCCTCTAGTGGATTTGATTGATCTGTTAACTCACCTTCTGTTGCTTCATACTGCATTTTTGCTTGCTCTCTAAAACAAATACCTGGTGATAATGTTCATGGCAAAAGGTGCAAAGTAAAGTCAAACTTGACCTGCCAGTTTTTAAAAGAAGTCTACCTTTGGGGTTGCAAATGTAGCACTATTCATGATTTTCCATTTGGCAGCATGCAAAAACTCGGTCACCAAAAATTCAATTAACTTCCTCCAGCCTGTTTTAAAAGAGCGAACTATGAAATACATCAATCAATGATTTTTTAGCCACAGCTGTGTCACTGACTGACAGGAATTCCCTCATCAAATCCTGCACAAATATGATTTGTGTGCATGTAAATTGCTTGGCGATAGCCTAGGAAGAAATCAGGACTCCCCTTTTTAATTATATTGATGTACATTGAATAAGCCAGCCTAACAGATTATGACTACAGGGCATGAGGGAGCGAGAGACTGAAAGAGAGTGAGCGTGAAAGAGAGAGAGAAAGAGAGAGCCGCTGCTCACTCCTTTTTATTCATGAGGATCGTTTCTGTGAATTTCTTCAAAGCCATCATACGTGTGGGCTCTTCATTGCTGAGCCAGTAATGTTCATTCAGCAACTCCTTCATTCAGAAACTGCAGACATGCTCTCATTCACAAGCAGCCAGGAAGCCTCCCTCGATTTATGTGAATCAACTGTCACTATGCATTTTTGGCCTTTGCTTAGCAACCCGTGCATTGCAGAGAAGCCAGCCTAGTTTCCGTGGCAGCCTTCATGCTGTTAAACCAAAGCAGAAAATATATCTAAACCTGTTTTTGGCACATCTTTTGTGATTTTTTTCCTTTTTTTAAGAGATAGATGTTAAAGCCAATGATGGAAAGCAAGGATAGGATATGTAAATTGGGAGTTGCCACCGACTCTGACTTCGACTGTGTTTTTAAACGTTGCTGTAAGGTTACCCCAATGAATGAGTTTGCCTTTAGCATGGAACACTGCAGATAGTCGAGTCAGCTGTCATTTCTCACTTGGGTTTGTTTAATGAGCTGTCAAAGACTTCTGTCTCTTTATTTCACCTTATGTGATCTCATTCAGGAGATGATAAGCTGAGTGACCAAATGACATGTCACTGAATATGACCTGGTAAACAAAAAGAGTTTCACTTCCCAACTCTCTTCCCCTCTCAAAAAAATGTCTATCTCCTCCTGGGCCAGCTTTTTTATTTAACACGCTAAAGATAGCACCTTTCTTGAAAATGCTTCAGAAAGCCACCATGACGGCTTCTCGCTGCCGCTTCCATTTTGGGAGCCTTTTGAACCCGACACCTTTGATAGTCATGACCTGGATGAGCCAAACAGATGAAGACAAACACACCAGGCAAGGGGATGGTGAAAAATGCAAGGGCTTTTATTAAAAAAATCAATGTATCCAAAAAAGTGCAGTGCTCCAAAATGTCAATAAATAAAAAAATCCATAAAATAAAGTGCATGGTGGAGGTTAAAATATTCCAATAAATAAATCCATTAAAATGAAGTTAAAAGCCAGAGACAGACTATAAAAAAGTGAGCCCCAATGCTTCCCTTTAAAAACTGGTATCTCCTCCATTTGTCCCATTTGGACCTTTTAGTGTAAGGAGACACATGCCGGCAGAAGCATTAAACTTTCTCCACTGGGCCCCATTCCCTGATGCTCTTCCTTCGGCATATGCAGGGCAACATTATGAGCCCCACATGTCTCTCCCACTGCTCACCTTCGGCCCTTGCAGGGAGATGCCGTCACTCAGGCCACTCCGCCCAAGAAGTGCGTAGTAGGAGCACCCCTATCACTGCCGATGGTTTCCATGGCCCCTGAGGCTCACTCCTGGCCACTTGCCTCACTCGATAAGCTAGGGTGCTCTCTCTCTCTCTCGTTCTCCATTTCTGCTTCCCTTTCCACCCCCTTCTTTCTTTCTCAGTCACTGGCCAGGCTATTTTCCTCTGATCTGCTTTTTATTTTCTCCTTTTCCCTTCCTGCACTCGTGCTTCTCTTTTTAAAGCGGGGATGTGACACAGCTGCGGCAATCAGTAGCTCCCAGCGCCAGTTAAGGTCGTGGGTGATCCTGAACATGAGCACTAAGAGCCATTCGCTCCCGCATCGTGCACAGGAACCGCACTTGCTCCTCTACCTCGCCCCCCACACAAAGACACAAGTGTGCCGATTATTTATTTAAAACCTGCCAAACAGCCATGGACCTCACTTTACCACACCAAGAATTAATGATATTTGAGATGGTTGCTTATCATCTGTGGACGGTGCACACTTCTTTCCTTTCTCATCTCAGAGTGGATGCTTGACTTTGCCTACAGAAGTGTAACCTTTAAATCTTGTGGAAAATGTAGAATCTGGCACAGCACCCCATGGCATCTCCTCACACCTTGGGTAACACCAAATGGAATCCAACTATTAACCAGTGGTTTTACATGATCAAAAACAACAAAACAAAGAAATAAATAGAAGAATTTAAAAATGTAGAAAAACTGGGGGTAATACATGAAACATTTCAGTGCTGATGGAGACAATTTTTAAACGTCTTTCATTAATCATGTCTTGATATTGAATGTATAGCTGAGAAACAGTGTTCTTGTATGTAAGAATGGAATAAGGTGAATACGTTTACCTCAATAAATTTCTCAAGAACAAACTGTAACAGAACTGCAAGAAAGCATGTGTGCAGTTGTGATGAGAAGCTGCAATATACGTCACATATCCCTCCTGTCTTTCCATGTGATCCCATTTCATGCATATGCTTTTATTTATTTATTTATTTTATTTATTTTTGGAGTATGCCAAGTAATTATTTTGCAAGCTCAATTTAGCATCAGGGAAATATTACTTACTATTGTATATCTTCAGTTTATTACTTTGACTAGAAAGAAAGAAAGAAAGAAAGAAAGAAAGAAAGAAAGAAAGAAAGAAAGAAAGAAAATATATGATAAAAAAATCTAAAAGGCACCATATAGATAGATAGATAGATAGATAGATAGATAGATAGATAGATAGATAGATAGATAGATAGATAGATAGATAGATAGATAGATAAGAGTATGAAATGCACCATCTACTACAGTATATAATAAAACACTAAGGTCTGGGTGTTCAGTCCCTCAGAGTAATCTGATTAGTCAGTTTAGCTTGGGTGTGATTGGTCAGTTTGGCTTTGATGATGCAATGAGAGAGGAAATGCTAGTGTGAGATGCACAAGAAGAAATACAGGTGCACGTTGAGAGAGTCACTTTCAAAGATGGAAAAGTCTAAATCTAGAACTGAGGAAAGTAGTACTAGGGTGTTGTGCCGTGTTTGCCATAATGAATGTAGAGAAAAGTCAAGCAAAATGACAGGGCTGGTTCTCAACTGAATAAAGACTTCTGGCTTTGTGGCAGCTTATATGGCAAGAGACTAGAAGGGGCACAGCAACTGGTGGACGCAGAACTGAGTCTTTGGTCCTCTGTGGAATGAGCCCTGGAAAAAAGGAGCATAAAGTTAGTGATAGTGCCATCTCACAGTCTGGGTTGGAAGTGTTAGAGTCAGCAGAGCATTTAAGATGACCCCCTTTAGCTCATCCATACTGGGACGTGTGGACCTACCCGAGAGGTTGTGGATTCGAGAAACAGAACACAACAAAAGAAAGTGCGCAGAAAATTAATGGGACTGAATATTTTTTTTAATCCATAGTAACTTAAAATACATGTCCTCAGTTTGTTATCTGGTTTTGATTAATGAATATTGCTTGCACTCTCTCTAATAAATGATTTCTCAACACATGTCCACAACTTAACGCCTGGCTACCACATATTGCTGTGATGTGCTTTTTAACTTAATACAGCTTGACTTCCACTTCATATTTGGTTAGCATAGCTTACTGGTGCATTCTCTTGACTCAGTGTTTGGTCAGGATGTTTTGCTGTCAAAATGTTATTTGACTTAAAATCTGATTATGCTAGTGTTTATCCTACATTTACAAGTTGTACTACTTAACATCTGATTAGCAGATTAATGCATATCTCTTAACTTGATTTCTGGATAACTTAGAGTATGTTCTTAATGTTTGGTTTGTATAATTTGTTAAAGATTCATCTCTTTTTCGTATCTGGTTAGCATTTCATGCTCTTGAGCCTCACACAAAATTGCAAGCTCTTTCTTTTTAACATTCATGGTTCATCAGAACATTATATGTATGCTGTATCAGACATTTTTAAATACACAGATATATTCTTAACTTAGCATAAGAAAAATAATGAAAGGTTACTTCTCTATGCTTTTTCCTATTTGTGAATATTCAGTTTAATATTCAATTCAATTCTTTTTTAAATAGCCATGTCACAGAAGGTTGACTCAAAATGATACACAATTGCTGGATACAAAGCTGAGTTTATCCCCACAGCGTCAGATTAAAAGCGAACTACAAAAGCTGAAAGAAGAATGGAAGATATTTTCATTTTCACTTCCTCTGAAATGATTCACAGAGGTCAATGAATGCAAAACAACCTTCATCCTTGAGTCAGCTGCTATAAACATGTAGTCCCAAGTGAAAATGTTGGTCTGTTCCTCTTTTTAATATCTGGAAAAACTGGAATCATTGGTTATGGTCTATGATTTGGTCATGTATTATGTCCATGCTGAAATTAAAGCTTTAGACAGATGTCATTTAGTAGAAATATTGTAAGCTATCCCATTTCTTTTCATGTAAAGCATATAGATTTTTCTCCAAATTTAGCATTAAGCCATTTTTTTTTGTATTTTACTTTAGTTTTGAAAACAAGAATATTACAATGGCATGTTACTCAAGGATCAGCCCCTCCAAGTCTGAGATCATGGTTCTCAGCTGGTAAAGAGCGGAATGTCCTTTCCAGGTTGGGGATGAGGTGCTGCTCCAAGTGGTTGATTTCAAGTACCTTGAGGTCTTTTCCATGAGTAAAGGAAGAAGGGAGCAGGAGATGGACGAATGGATTGGAGGAACGTCTGTAGTCTTATGAATGTTGTACTGGTCGGTCATGGTGAAGAGAGAGAACGGGCAAAGCTTGCAGTTTACTAGTCGATCTACATTCCTACCCTTACCTATGTCCACAAGCTTTGGGTAGTGCCAGAATGAACTGTAAGGTTTGTAAACTCTTTTGGGACTCCCCCCAACAGGACGACACGCCGAACAGCGTCCCTTAGTGTAAGCGCCATGTCTGTGGAAGACAGCCTATCAGTTGCCAGGGAAACCGCAGGCTTCTAACGCTGTAGCAGCTCGCAGTGAAAGCAAATCAGAGCCATTGTGTTTGCGCTATAAGTGACTGTCATCAATGGGTGATGCAAGGAGCATTATAAATGCAGGGAACAGTATTACTTGGTCACTAACCTGGCCAGGACCCAGCCTGAACCTTTTTTTTTTTATTTCAGGCATGGTGTGGTTGTAGTTCATGTCATTTACAACAGCAGTAACACATTGTCATTTAACATATTTGCGCTTGTTTCTAATACCCGTTCTTAGGCCACCAATTAAAGGTTCTCTGTATGCCTCTAATTTAGAGATGAGAACTTATATCTCATGTCATGTAGGAGGGTGCTGTACCAGCCAATGAATGTCTGCAGCATCGTGATTGCATATGCATGAGGTTGATTAGCATGGTCCATATATGTTTTTTTCAGGGGTGGAACCCGGGAAGAGTTTGAGGCACGTTCGTGAATGCACATTTACAAGATGATTATGATTTATAAAAGCTGAATTGCACAGAAATGTGTGTACACCAGGTTTTAAAACTCTGATTATTTTTTGGCATACACATTTTCCTGTAATGCACTCCTAACAGCAGTCACTTTATGTTAACAAAGGTGGACCAGAGTAAATAATTTTTCAAAAAATCCTAGAAAAATCTCACGTTCATCATGTTGCATAATCCATATATCAACAGAAAAAAAGAAAAAGAAAATCTGAGCATATCTCATCATTCCTACCATCACTGCATTGGTTATGTGTGTCCTATAAAATTGACTTTAAAATACTACTAATGGTTTAAAAAGCCTTAAATAATCTTATTCCATCCTATATTTTGGACTGCAAGTCCGTCTACACTCCACATCATAACCTTAGATCTTCCTATGGAGGTGTGTTTGTAATTCCAAGAGCCAAGCTTAAAAGAAGAGGTGAGGCAGCCTTTTGCAATTATGCACCCAAAATCTGGAATAATTTACCAATTGAAATTTGCCAGGCTAATACTGGGGAACATTTTAAAAAACTGATTAAAACCCAATATTTTAATTTGACTTTCTCATAACTACATTTTAATTGTATTCCTAATAGACTACATAAGCTTAGAATTATAATATTTTTCAGGGGTCTGCAATCTTTACTAATCTGTATTTTTCTCTGCTTTCTTCTCCGGTTCTTCTGTGTTGATCCATTTGTTTTGCAACCACATCTGATGATGGAATGAAGTTGGGTGCCCGGGCTTTCCATGAGACCAACTGTATCGAATCCTCTCAGACAAACCCAGGAAACAAAAAGGAGTGACTTATAATATAAATACTTTATATTAGGTAGAATGCCCAGTACCCAGGGTTGGGTGGTCTTTGGGCCTTGGAACCCCTGCAGATTTTGTTTTTTTATGTAGCTAAACTGGAGGGATTTTTTTTTGTTTTTTCTGTCCTCCCATCCATCTTATCTTATCACTGGACTCATCCTTAGAGACTTTCTTCATGACTTTGTATATAAAGACACTACTCTTCTAGCTAATATTTATTTGTTTTTTAGATTGTTTAGATTTATTTGTTTTTATATTTTTTCTTTCTTTGTTACTTAACCTTTAATAGTCTTGTCTTATTTTATTTGTTTTTGACATCTTGTAAAGTACTACATTGTTTGTATCAAAATGTGCTATAGAAATAAATGTTGTTGTTAATGTTGTTTTTTGGCATACACATATTTTCACACTTGAATCATGCAAAGTTTTATAAATGAAACCCCAGGACTTTAGTCTACTGTTACAACATTTTACTTAATTTACCTCATTACTCGCCAATAGAAATACAGTAATCCCCTGTTCTATCACGGTTCAGCTATCACGCCCCCACTACATCGCTAATTTATTAATACTATTATTATCATTAGGGGGCTTGGCCCCCTGCTCACTTCGGTCGCCCAACCCCTCGTTTGGTTTACCGAATAAACAATTTAAAGAGATTGTTATTTTCATGGGAATTGTTACATATACATTATTTTCATTTTTACTTTAAAACTTTTGTAAAAACAATATTTGTCCTTTATTCCCTGCCCCGGGCGTGGTTAAATCTCTTTCTCGTGGCACTTATAACGCTCCCTGCATTGTGAAGGAGGGCGTCAGAATGCACGCTAAGCAGAAGTGGACAGATCCACTACTGGCTTTGTGCTGCTTCTGCCAAGATTGCTGTTCTGTTTACTCTGTGCATTCTGAAGGAGGAGGACTGGGGTGTGTGTCTGTATGTGTGTGTGTGACGGCTGAACGCACGCTAAGAAGAAGTGCTCGGATCTGGTCACGTTTGTTTCGCTCAAACCCCACCCCCTCCCCGGAGGCGCGCTATGCTCCTGCCACTTCGTTTTAAGAAGGGGGGGAGCTGAGTGCACGCTAAGGAGAAGTGGACTTTGTGCTGGCTCTGTGCTGCGTCTGCCAAGATGCTTTCTCAGCTTGTCGCTCTGCGCGTCAATCATTTAAAAGCCTGTAGAGCAGCTCACTGCCTTGTCTTGCGTGAAGTTAAAATCCTTATCCCATATCCAAAGTGTGTTTTAATAAGTTTACATTTGTGTAAAGTGTGTGGGATGGGTATTTTAAGGCTTAAACTATAAAAAAAAAATGTGGTCTTTCAATATCGCGGATTTTCACCTATTGCGGGTGGGTCTGGAACGTAACTTCCGCGATAGGCGGGGGATTACTGTAAAAAACATTTTTCTGAAGACTTAGAAAAATGCATATTTACTTTGTAATTACATTTTTCATCCACAAACTGTGTGCTACTAGGGTGGCTCCAAATGTACAAAAAAGGGTTAGGTCAAATAACAAAGACCTCACTCTCAATCGAACACATATGCACATAGTACAAGTTCTGTCCTGGGGATCCTTGTGGCTGTAGGTTTTTGTTCTGACCAGTTTCTCAATCAGTGACTCATCGTACCTCAAGTAAATCTAATTTTTTTAACTATTTGAGCTTATTTTTTTTCTCTTATTCTGCATTTAGAAAAGAGCAGTAGTGCGAGATTTACATTCCTAAGATTTTTATATAATAAATTCATCATTTCCAAAATATTCAGCATTCAGGATCATATTTTGCTCACTTTTAATTGTCATTATTAACATACAATTAAGGAAGAATATCCACAGAAAAATGTAAATTAATAGAAAAGTTAAATCTATGGTAAAAATAAGAGTACTCAAGTGCAGCAGAGATGAGCTTCCACTTCTCATTGCTTTTTTCATAAGAATCATAAGGGAGAGTCAAGAGGCTGATTCACAAAGTGTTGTAGGATTTTTTCTAACTAGAATTGAAAGTCAAATCTTTCAAAATCAAGACATTTTCCCACAAAGGTTTTATATTTCTCTTTACTGCTTGAGTCCTTCATCAATATAAATGGTCTTAAAGGAATATTCCACCCAACCATTATAATTTACTTACCTCAGGTAGTTTGTAGCGATGGCCAAGATAAATTTTTAATATGATGTTGTCATGAGACAGAAGATAACACAATTTCTGATAGAATTGGGAGTCTATAGAGAACAAAGATGGACCACAGCAAACAATTTAAAAAACATCCTAGAAAAATCTGACGTTCATCATGATGCATAATGTCAAGTCATTCAGTCATATACTCACAATTGGCTAAACACATGCATTTTCGTTAAAAGATTGTTAAACACTTTTAGAAAACGCTGAGGAAATGCATCCACATGGGATGGATTTTGGAATCGAAGACCAATGAATTACGGGAACAGGCAGGTCCGTTTGCCATGAAAATATGAGATTAAAATTTTGTTTTGACTAACAGTGCAAACCAGACAGACTAACACATAAAAAAGTATAATTTTTGAGTCTAGTATTTGTTTAAAGTTTGAACGCTTCCCTGCGTGTGTAGCTTTCTTTTAAAGCTCAATCGTGCTGATGTTACATTGCCAAAAAATGTTGGCAACGAGGAGAACAAAAGAAAAATTGTGAAATAAAAAATAATAAAAATTTCATTTTGAATAACAAAACAAAATAGGTCATAATGAAGTCAAACTCGTTTCTAACCATTTCAACCCCACACTAGGTCAGAGGTTAACCTTAAAGTCTTATGTCATCTGAAGAGTTTTGCTCCATTGATCTCAGGTAGAAATGCATTCTTGTCTTAATATTGTGTAACCAAACACTGAAATCTCACATTTCCTTTACCATTCTGTTGTCATTCTTCAGGTGACTTGCTTTGCTATTCTGTTTTTTTTTTGCCTTTCTTTAGGTGATCATTTTTCTTTAGTTTAAATTGGTGACTTGTAAAGCCTAGGACATCAATCAGTATTAGGCTCCAACTGTCTGTCTCACCTCTTACATCACCAAGATGTATTAGAGTGGCTGCCAGGAGTCTCACTGAAGTGTTTTCCCAATGGAAGCCTGTTTATGTGAGCACATCCATGCCCTAGTTTGAGCTCTGCATTATTTGTATATGATTAGTTGTGATTGTCATCAGGGAATTTTTATACAGGTTAATGTTTCTCCATTAAAGGTCTGTAGGTCATCACAATGCAACATATGATTTGACCTCAGTACAGTAAGAAATTAAAGTGCTAATAGAGTTTAGTAACTGCATATATAAACTGTTGACATATATATTTATACAATCACTGCACACAGGGGAAATTCCTTAAGACTGTAAACTAGCAACTATTATCCCATTATATGTAAGGGGAGATCTGGCTGTCAAAAGTAACTATGCCATTCAGCTAAATGTGCAATGAGAGAAAACTAATGGAAGGAATTACTAAGTAAAAAATTGACGGTCACATTAGCCAAAACAGTTATATTAACTAATATGCTGTAATTCTGTGAGGAAGTCGCAAAAGGATATATGATGAGAGAGGAGCATATGATATTATTTGTCTTGATTTTTGTGAAGCTTTTGATAAGTTACCACATCAAACCAAAAGAAGTAGGAATTCAAGGCAAAGTGTGTAGAAGGGTGAAAAATTGGCTCAGTCGCAGAAAACAAAGGGTCATGGTATGAGGAACCTGATCCGAATGAGGTAAAGAGGAGCCCCTCAGAGATCAGTGCTGGACTCATTGCCATTTTTAATTTACATTCTGACCACATCTCTCTGTTTTTAGCTCCGGTATAGAGACCTGTTATCAACATGATCAAACCAACTCTAAAATACATACAGATGTGGCCAGTGGGAGCTTCTGAGCAGCTCCAGGACTGCTTCTGTTGCATTGACTGGACTGTATTTGAAGATGACAATATTGATACATACACCTCTGATGTACTGTTCTATATATAAAGAGCTGCATAGACAATGTCACTATAACCAAACAAATCTGTGCTTTCTCCAACAATAAGCTGTGGATGACAAGAGATTTATGACTTTTGCTAAAGGCTTTCCACTATGATAATAAACAGCAGTACTGTGTTGTCATGTCATAGCTAAAGAGGGACATTAGAAAGCAGCCTACAAGCAGAAAAGTGAGCATTATTTTGACAACTCAGGCCCCCACCATAAATGGCAAGGTATACGTCATATCACTAAATAAAACAATAATACCAACCCAGGTACCAGTAGCAGTAGTTCCTCACTGGCAGAGCAGCTTACCCATTTCTTCAGATTCCATGGGGAGGAGAGACCAGGAACTGTCACAACCACCATTCTTGCTCCAGCTATCAAAATCCAGATACTCAATATACAGTCTGCTTATGTTATACGCACATTCTGGAATATCAATGTATGGAAAGTGGCTGGCCTAGATGGTGTCCCAGGACTGTGCTGCAGAGTTAATGGAGGTATTTACAAATATCTTCACTTGATCTCTATCACAGTGCCATATCCCTACCCTGCCTGAAGACATCTATCTTAGTACCAGTTCCAAAGCAGACTGCAGTAATCTGCTTCAATGATTACATGCCAGTAGCAATAACACCAGTTATCATGAAGTGTCTGGAAAGACTGGTCCTGAAGAACATCAAGCCTACACATCCATTCTAGACCCTCACCAATATGCACATACATCCAATAGTTCAATAGACAATGCCATTTCAGCTGTCCTCCACACTGTACTGCTCCACTTGGAACAGAGAGGAACATATGCAAGGCTGCTGTTTGTGGATTACAAATCCAGCAGACTGCTTTCTAAGATGTCTGACATAGGCCTCCAGCATAGCATCTGCTTGTGGATACAAGACTCTATAATAAACTGGCCACAGTCAGTCAGGATGGTCCCACACCGCTCCACCACTATGTCACTCAACACAGCAGCACCACAAGGCTGTGTGTTGAGCCCATTCCTTTACTCTCTGTATACGTACATATGACAGCATACCAGCCCACAACACCAATACTATCATTAAATTTGCAAACGATACAACAATAGTGGAGCTGATCACTGATGGAGATGATTCTGCCTACAGGGAGGAGGTATGTTGACTGATAGAGTGGTGCATAGATAATAACTTGATACTTAATACCAAAAAAACTTAAGAACTGATCATTTATTTCAGGAAGAAGCAGGATGATCAATGGCCACAGTATATAAACAGTCTATAGTTTTAGATTCTCAGGTACCTACATCTCTGAAGATCTCACATAGTCAATACACACAAAGTCACTGGTTACAAAAGCACAACAGGACTTAACCTCCTGAGAAATCTCAGGAAATGGTTGGCAAAATGGCTCTGCAGAAACATAAAAATAGCACAGAAAATTACAAACACACCTTTGCCTACCTTGAAAGACATCTATACCTCTTGATAGCTGAGGAAGACTACCAGCATCATAACAGACTTGTATCACCCAGCACACAAACTGTTTTAACTTCTCTTCTCAGTGAAGAGATATACTGTAGATCCATTAGTGCACAGAGCAAAAGACTGATGAACAGTTTCTACTCCAAAGCAATTACTACACTAAATTCTGTAATGAAATCACACACCTTATAGACATAATTGTTAAATATCATATTCATCACTATTTATTTATTTGTTCGTTTATTTATTTTTTCTTTACTTATGCAATATTTTAGAACAACATTTACTTCTTTTGCATATGTTGACAATTGTGTAATGTGTGATTGGTCTATATGAGATTATTACATGTGTGGCTTTTAAAACAATAGTTTTGAGCATCACTTAATGTGCTATGCAATGACAATAAAGGAATCCTATCTAATCTTATCTTATCTCATCTTCCCTAGCGATTTGGACAACAAACTGGTTTAGTTTGCAAATAAGAGGAGTGGTAGATAACCTACAGTAAGATGAATTATTGCAATGGGACTTTAATAGCACACATGTTTTGTAGATTTGTGGCACATCAAATTTATTTTAAGTATTACACGTAGGAAGTAAAAATATTAAATTTGAATATACAATGAGAAGTCTGAACATTGAAGATACTGCTGAGGAGAAGGACCTGGGTGCTATAGTGGACTTATCACCATCTACATGAAGAGAATGTACAGAAAAAATCAAGAACACTGATAGGATGTTACATTATATGGTATGTCATGATGTGTGGAGCTCAAGTCAAGGGAGACTATTCTAAACAATTAATGTATAATGCACTGGTGAGGCCTTATCTAGACGATTGTGTGCAGTTTTGGTCTCCATATTGCAAAAAAATACATAACAGCACTTGAAAAAATACAGAAAAATCCAGTAACTAGGTTCATTCCAGAACTGTGAAGTTTAAACTATGAGGAATAATTGAAAGTGCTAAACCTTTTCAGTTTAAGCATACGGAGATTAAGAGGTGACATGACTAGAGCTTTTAAAATAATGAATGAGTTAATAAAGTGGAATCCTAGTTGTTATGTTAATATGAGTTCTTTAACAAGAACACAGGGGCTCAGTTGGAGTCTTATTAAGGGTAAATTTCAAGTTTTTCTTGACTTAGAGAAGTACTGGCATCACATGTTATGTGGTAGAGAGTATGCCTTTAGGGTCTTTCAAAAGTCAATTCTATGTTATTTTTGGGAAATAAAGTAATAAGAGCTTGTTACGCTGAAAGGCTCATTCACATCAAAACTGTGCCAATGTTATAAATAAAATAAAGGGCCATGTATCATTAACCACAATAGACAGCTTGTTTTATAAGCACTCCCTTTGGGTTTTAGTAAGCACACTCTTCATGGCCACCCAGTGCCTCCATAGAGGTTAAAATTGCTTCCGCTATCCTCCAAATGTTGTTGTTGTTCTCCTGTTGGTAAAATTGGAGCAATTTAAATGAAGTATCCATCAGAAAATCTACCTGTTTCTGCCCTTAAAGACGCCCCTGCTTCTGCGAAAAGAACTTTAAATTAAACACTGCCATCCTGATGAAAATCCTAAAATGGAGTCTCCATGCAGGAACTGCTTAAGTCAAGAAGCTGAGTTCACTTCACTAACTCTATGTCATATATAAACATGATTTCTTGTTTGTTATGTGCTGGATGATAGCTTTGTTATTGTGGAGGAGATATTTTGCAATGTTTTGAGCTATTTTTGACTATTTGGACAAAATTTAATTTTAATTTTTCCATTGCCATCATTTGTTAATGTGAAATGTGTAGACGTATGCAGAAGTTGTGCTATGAGTTGCTACTTGTTGGTGAGTAACTTCTATCTAAAACCTTTCTAGAATAGTTAGTTTATTTATTGAGTAGGTTTAGCACTTGAGTGTTGCTTTAATTTTTGACTTCCTTCTGTTCCTGACTTCTCTCTTGATTTGCCCTTGTGTTTTTTGGCATATTATTTATGATTATTTAGGTTCTAAACTTTGCCTGCCCCTCATTACAAGACTCCCTGAGACATCTTCCTAGTCTTCTTGCACCTCATAATAATTTCTTAAGAGATTTTCTCTACACTAGTAAACACCAGATTTCCTAGTGGTTCATGCAAAGATTGGGTTCAAATGTTGGCCTGGCCACAGATTTGATGGAGTTTGCACCTTTTCTGTTTTCTTACACCAATGATTTACTCAATACTTAAATGGTGACTCCCCCATGATTGGAGTGCGTGTAATTCTATTGACTGGCATCCCCATTCAGAGTTAATTTCTACCTTCTATGTAGTGCAGCCATGAAAACAACCCTTTGATTGCATTGGCTGTTTTCAAGTAAATAGAAGAATGGATTTATTAAATCACACATCACCCCTCAGCCCATAAACAGAAGCATAGAAGAAAATATTAACAGTGTGAAAAAATTCCACTGATGAGCTTCAGTTTGACGCGTGTGTGGGCTGCCTACTGGCATTGTGCAGTTTATTTTTACCTGTTTGCTTTTTTCCCCCATAAATGCTAATTACTATTTTTAATCCTTTTCAGAACAGTGTGTGGGCTCTTTGAAGGAAATATGCACAATATGATTCATTTTTAATTTGATCTCTGCTAGAAATGGAGGCAATTCATTTACAGTTTATTAAAAAAAAAGTCTTATGCAATTTTTGAACAGCAGTTTAATACAATTTAGAGAAAGGATGTTGATAAGCTATTTGATAAGCCTTGAATATAAGATTGTAAATTCAGTAATGTATTACATTTGCTTTTTACATTTCCGATTACAACTGAGGAAGATGCAGAATCAGTCACAAGGTAGGAACCCCACCGGATGGGACTGAGGAGAATGTTATACAGATCAGCCTGCGCTCACTTACAACAGCCTGGAGGCTAAAACGTTTCGGTGATAAATGGCACTAGTGCCTGCTTCGTTGTGTCTGTCGATTAATTTTGTAAACCTGTTTGACTTTATTACAGACCCCTATCCCAGGACCAAAAATGGCAAAACAAGAAACTACTCTGGGTGGTAGAATACTGACCTTATAGATATTTTCCAGATTCTACATAAAGCATTACTAGGTCATTGTCTAGCTTAAGAATAGGCTCCCTTGATTCATGCTCTACACAACGTGCTATGTAAGCATTTTAATATAAATATTGTCCATTTTTTTTTCAGTTATGTTTAATTCTGGTTGCAATATCCTATATTAGTCTTGTCACACATGTGTGCATGGGAGGCAGCTAAAGGGCTTGAGTAAGGGCAATTCTGAATCAGACCGGGATATGGCTGAGTGCACTGACTCTTTTTCTCCCTTTCCTGCAGACCATTCATGACAGAATCCACCTGGCTCTCTTGATGTCAATTCTGTGTCTGAGCCTATGGAAGAAGACCTTGCCGGCTCCGGCCCCTTTGATGTCACGTCCGGGCTTGAGCCTATGGCTGAAGACACTTACCAACCCAACCCTTTTGACCTCACTTCCTTTCTTCCACCTTTTCCCTATTCTCTCAGTTCTGTTTTGGACTCAGTTTTCTGCACTTAAGTGCTGTGTAACATTTTTATGATTTTCCAGCCAAGATATCAATTAAACGGGTTGCTGCCCCAAATCTTACTATGACTTGTGATCAAGTTTGTGACAGTCTATATCACAAGAACTACAAGCTCATATGGATTGGCATGATGGCACAATGGTTAGCACTACTGACTTATGGACTCAGCATGGGCATTCACATGTTGTGCTAAATCACTCTCCATTCAGTTTACATGTTCTCTCAATGCTTTTGTTGCATCAAGCCTTCCTCCCATATATGAAAGACATGCTGGTCAGATTAAACAGTGAATCCATAAATACCCCTCTGTAGGTGTTTATGTGAGTAGGCCCTCTAATGAACTGGCACCCTGTCCAGGGCTTGTGCTTGGTGATGCAGAAATAAACTTCAGCCCCCTACCATTCTGAATGGAAATTAAGAAGGTTTGACAATATAATGTAATGTACCATTCATACCGCTTAACTTGTTCGATACTGTATGTAGTATGGGAGAATGTTCAGTAAATAGGTTGACATTTCAGCTTTCAGAGGCATCCTCGAGCATGATTTCTAGTGTGGTGTTTTTTTTTTTTTGTGCAATATTTACAGGGTGCATACTATATTTAGACATAGATTTAACTGCCACACATTGACACATATAAAACTGTTTCAGCTAATGAAAGGAACAAGAGACACTATGTGAGCCACACAGCTAGAACCTTTTGAAATATACACATTTAGAGTCAAGCTAGAAACAAGATTAGAACTGAAGTCCTTGTACAAATCATTGATATAATGAAGACCTTGATGGAAATGTCTAATCTATATATATAAAAGTCAGTGTATGCGTTTGTGTATGTACTGCATGTATCTTCCAGCATCACTTCTGAACGGCTGGAGCGATTTTCATGAAACTTGGTACACATGTTTCTCAATGGTTGACTAATAATACTGTAGGGTGAAATCAGCCACTAACCCACCCCCTTCTAGGTAGGGTGGGGGGGATGATCTCACGGTCTTGTATGCATGTTCTCATCCAGTTGACATTCGGAACGGCCACCAGAGGGGAACTGGAAGTGACTGCCAGCATTCTTTATGTTTGAGCACCACCACTCCCCTGTCGCTTTTGAAATTAAATAGAGTTGGCCGTTTCCGAGAGTCAGCTGGATGATAAAATACATACAAGACCACAAGACAAGCACATTAGTGAGTCTTTATTGTTTGTTAATTTATTTTTAAAGTTGGCAATGCTGGGTATTTCAGCTAGTTATGGATAAAAATAGAGAGAAGAAAAGGTATATATGGAAATGTTGTTTTTATTGAACTACTAGTTGTAAATAATTCTTGCATAAGAACGTAAAAACAGTTGTGACAAGAACAGACCCATCCGCTCAACATATGCTTGTCAGTCCAATTCACTATAACTTTTTGTAAATATGGCCAAGATTTGATAACCCAAAAAGTAAAACTATGAACATTTCTGAGCAGGGATATAGGAGAAGGGTGTATTTCTTAAAAATGTATCAAATGCCTACAGTCTGGTTAATCGGTGTGCCAAGTGCTATTGTGCTAAGTTGATCAAGTGTGTATTTCTGGTGTTTATTCTACAATCACATAGATGATTTCAGCTGTTTTTTTTACTCCATGCCACAATGGCACATTTTCAAGTGACAGTGATGATTGCGTTTTTTGACATCAACAGACTTGTTCATAAAGAGTTTGTTCCTTGTGGACAAAGTGTTAATCAGCAACATTACATTGAACTGTTAAAATAAAAAGAGAACTGGCACGCCTAAAACTGCATTTAGCACCAATGTACCTAAACCCATCGCATTGTCAGTCAGAGTCAGAGACCAAAAACAACGGGGTTGTTGATCTGAACACCTCATAATTACCAAATCTCGCTCCCCTGTGACTTCTTTTTGTTTCCAAAATTAAAACTGAGACTGATGAGAAGAAGATTTGTTACCATGGAAGAAATCTAAGAAAAAATGTAAGAGGCTGTAGATGTGGTAACAAAATATGAGTACAGGAAATGTTAACAGGAATGGGAGAAGCACAGGGACAAGTGTATTGCGTCTAAAGGAGAGTATTTAAGAGGTGACAAAAAGGAACTTGCTAAAGTTTTTTTTTTAACCATTCAGGCATATCAATGGTATGCTATCTAAAGAATACTACTCTATCTGTGCAAAATTTAACCTAAGTTCTCCTGTGCCTTGGTATATGAATTTACTTTAAACTAAGGACAGGACCACACTGCATTAATTCCCCTCATAAGTTTAAACACTTCTATTATGTTACTACTCAATTTCCATTTGATTAAACTGAAATTCATTCAGTCATTTTCTAACCTGCTTAGTCCTGAACAGGATTACCCGGATCTACTGGAGCCTCTCTCAGCTAGCATAGAATGCTAGGCAGGAACAAACACTGGACAGGGCACCAGTCCATCGCAGAGCGAACACACACACACACACACTAGGGCCAATTTAGGATTACCAATTCACCTAACCTGCATGTTTTTGGTCTTTTGGAAGAAACTGAAGCTCCCAGATGAATTAATAAGAAGGCTAATATGATCAGCTAATTAGCTGTGAACCACCCAGTCTCTCTAAGATTGCACAGGTGGTGAACCAGCTGAGGGTAGGGAAGGCTGCAGGGATCTGCTGTATCCGGGTGAACTTCTCCAGGCTGGTGCTAAGGCTGTCCTCCTGGCTTTGCAAGCAATCTTTGCTTCTATTTGGAAGACTGGCGTCATCCCAAATGACTGGCAAACAGGACTTGTCGTCCTTATCTGGAATGGGAAGGGTAATCACCTGGCTTACAGCAACTGCAGGGGGATAACACTGCTCTCAGTGCCAGGTAAGGTCCTTGCCAGGGTTATCCTCAATAGGATCTGTGATCAGCTACTTGCCTACCAGTGACTGGAACAGTCTGGTTTTACAATCCTGAAAATGTTCCTTTCACCATAACCCATTGAATTCAGTGTTTAAGACGATTTTGCAGTCATATCGCTGCAACTTGAATTCCCATTTCTTTTAGTTTGATCACAAGCCCCTTATGTGATACATCATCAAAGGCTTTTTGAAAACGAAACATAATATCATTTGCACCCGTTTCTTCAAATGTTTTCAGTGCTTCCTCATAAAAGGCAAATATGATGTTTGACAATTAATTTATCGGGGTGCTTCACTGTCTGGTTCAAGCTTAGCTGATCGATCATAAAATATGAATGCAATAATGTTTAATCTGCTTTTCTGTAAAAGCTTTTGTTTCTTTATGTTTGGGGATTTTTGGTCATTTAAGCATTGTGATTGTGTTTTCTTTAAAAGATGCCATCTACAATTGGTTCACCGACAAAAGGGAGATAGACATATGCGCCCCGACAAAACCGCGACGGACAAATGAGCGCCGACAAACCCACTAACTGGTTTTTGACAAATGCGAGCCGACAAAATCGGCAAGAGAGGGGGACGCCCTTGCTACAATACTTCCTACATATGCAGGGCGTGATCTTAAAGACTATCTGCGTGCCGTGCTGATGGCATGCCGCGTCTCATAATATTGACTTCTAAAATAAACATTATTATATATGCTTTAAACTAGTAATTCATATTTATTGAAACTTTCGCGATTTTGTCGAGGCGATTTTGTTGGCGTAATTTTGTCGGCGCAATTTTGTTGCCGCAATCTTGTTGGCACGATTTTGACAGCGCGTTTTAATCGCCGCTATTTTGTCGGCGCGCATATGTCTATCGCGCAAATGTCGGGTCACACTACAAATTAATGTCAAAAGATCAGCTAGCAATATTTAAGATAAACTGAAGATTTTCTTATTTGATAGCAGTACAGTCCTATACTCACTTTAATCAAAAGACTTGCATTCTGGGAGTCAGGGTTATTTTTAACATGTATAAAAGGGAAGACTAACCTATGGTTTCTATTCTTCTCCCAGATTAGTTTTTCTCCTGCCATCAGGCAAACAGACAAGTCAGTTAACTTCTAATATTCTGACCCTGCCTCAGCTTTACTTCTCTGTAATTTTGTCCCCAGTAGGGCTAGATTAGTAGTAACATTTTTGACACTGTTTATCTATCTGTCTGAAAAAAAAAATACCAAATGAAACAGCTAACACATAGATTAATTTACAGTGGTTTCAAATTAGGAATCATTTAACAAAATAAACAATTTCTTAGCCAGCTTTGTTCAATATCAAAAGTGAATTGCATGTTTGTCATTCAGATTCTTCTTTGTGTCAACTTTTCACACATATTTGAGTCAATAAAGATTAAATACGTGGGGTGCTTTCCAGTGCACTGCATTATTTACAGTAGTTATTACATAATGGTTTAAGAACAAAAAAAATACCACAGCATTTTTTTCATGAATCTCAGATTAAAAAAATAAATAATTGCCATAACCTGACAGCAGGAAGATGCTTTGCCTCTCAGTTTAAGGTCGCCTAGACAAATAATTTCTCAATGAATCGTAATAACTAGGTTGCTGCAGGGCTGTCACCGCTTTGTTGCTCTGCTTCGTGATTCATTTCTTATTGTTTCATTCTCTTCAAAGGAGCTAATTTAATTTGAAGAGCTTCAGCTGCCAGAGGATGTTCACAGGAAATAGGCTTATGTGGAAACAGAATCAGCTCCAATTTTGGTTAAACTCTTGCATATAGGCAATTTAACATTGCACCTATCAGTAGTATACCTACAGAAGATGGAGAAGTGCTCAAGAGTCTTAAGAGGGCATTAAACTTCACAATGTCATAAACATACTTCCCAGTTGAAAGAGCCAGCTAGCTGTGTTATGTTATTTGTTTTCTCTGTTAAATTCAATATGACCTTTGGTGATCCTGCATGTTGCACACTGTATTTTCTGCCAGGTTCTATTCAAATTATTTTACAGTTCTGTAATAAAGGATTTTTCAGCATTTTGGTGTATTTATGTTATTAAACACAGTCAAACCTTCACGTGGGACATAATGATATATAAAATGAGCAAACATGGTATGATTTAATTAATAACTTTGGAGGGCAAAGTAAAATCTGCCCCGACTTAAAAATAATCTCTTTATTCAATTCAGGGTTAAGCAACACTTTTTAATTATGACATACTTCAAAGTAGCTTCCTTTAACCACTTTTATTTTTATTGTAAATATATTACTATTTTAATAATTATTTTGGTGATGTGCGGTGGGTTGGCACCCTGCCCGGGATTGGTTCCTGCCTTGTGCCCTGTGTTGGCTGGGATTGGCTCCAGCAGACCCCCGTGACCCTGTGTTCGGATTCAGCGGGTTGGAAAATGGATGGATGGATTTTGGTGATGTTTCCGTTTTAGCATTTTGTATACTAATTTTGATCACCATTTTCTATATGTTCAATTGGTGATGGCCATATTAATGTTAGCGAGTACCCGTACGGTCATAACTTAGACCTTCTAATAGCAGTCTGCTTATAAAAGAAGCTGTGAGGCAGCCTTTTGCTTTTACTAGAATACCGGAATACTTTACCAATTGAGATACGCCTGGCAAACACCAGGCAAACACCTAAAAACACACTTTTGTCATTTGTTTTTTTAGAAGCTACATTTCAGTTGTGCTACTATTATACTGTAGATGCATAGAATTAAATTTAAAATAAATTTTAATCTTTTCTTTACTCCACTTTCTTTTCTAGTCTTTCTGTGTTGGCGTATTGCACCACCACCACCCGATTAAAGCAGCTATCTTTTAATGCTCAAATGAAGATGGAACAACCAGTTGTCCACGAGACCCATTGCATTTTTTCTTCTGTGATGAAGCCTCACAACAACTTAACATTTCTGTTGGGTAGAATTCCCACTGGGGGCAGGGTGGTGTTTTTGGCCTTGGCACCCTTGCAAATTTTGTTTATCTCTCCAGCTTAACTGGAGGCTTTATTTTTATTTTTTTTTTTCTGTCCTCCCAGCCACCTGACCCTATCATTGTTCTCATTTTTAGAGACTTAGAATACGATACTATATATAAGAACTCTCCCTATTTACTAATTATGTATATATGAGGTGTGGCAGAAAAGTAATGAGACTGATTTTTTATTTACCAAAGTTTTTATTTTTTTCAAACATCAATGTTATCCCCTTCAAAGTATTTCCCTTGGGCAGCTACACACCGATGGAGACGTTGTTACCACTGTTGGTAGCCGCGCTGGAAGTCTTCAACCGGTATGGTCTTCAGCATGTCCGTTACACTCTTTTGGGTGTTTTCTAAAGTCCTGAAATGACGTCCTTTGAGGACATTTTTCAGTTTAGGAAAAAGGAAAAAGTCACATGGACTGAGGTCAGGTGAATAAGGGGGCTGGGGAACCACAGGAATGCGTTTTTTCGATTGTCCTTCTGCTCAATTGTGAGGTTTTTCGGCACCATTTTGGCACAGACCTTTCGCATGTGCAAATGTTCAGTCAAAATTTGATGAACGGTAAATCTGTTCAAATTTAATTGTTCACTCAACATTCTTAATGTTAAACGACGGTCTGATCTCACAACAGTGTTCACATGTTCGATGTTTTCATTGGTTTTCGAGTTGAAGGCCTCCTGAAAAACTTGAGCTCGGGATAAAGAATGTTCCCCATAGGCCTGTTTTAACTTTTCAAACGTCACACTTGCCGATTCTCCAAGCTTAACACAAAATTTAATGGCACAACGTTGCTCCAAATTCCGCTGTTCCATTTTGCGTGACGCACAACCAAAAACACAACTTCGCTAATAGCAGTCATAAAAATCACGTAGTTAACGGAAGGAGTTGAAACTCGCACTGAGCCATGGGAGGGTACCGATACACGTGCTCTATCAAGGAGAACAGCGCAGCGTTGCCAGATCGCTTGCAGTGTTGCCAGTCTCATTACTTTTCTGCCACACCTCGTATTTATTGTAGCAACGTCCCTGTGAAAGGTTAGAAAATGAAGAAACCCAGCAGAACAATGAGGGAAATGAAGAACAGTTTACTGGTACAGTCAAAAAAAAAAGTACATGAATGTAAAAGGACATCTTTACACTTGAACTATTTACAATTACAGTATCTATGAATCTCTCATTGTTATATCAATCAACGGACTAAAAAAACCTTCCAGTTTCACAACCGTAGCCCACCTCACGTACCCAGCTCAACTCCCTCTCCCTCTCTCTCTCTCTCATCCTACATCTTCTTAGCTGTTCCCCAGACCATCCAGAAATCCTTGTCTCTGTTCCCCGCTTCTCCATTCAGGGTGTCGTCCCTTTTCTTCCCTTTACTGTCAATCAAATCTCTGATGTCATGTCCTTCACTCTGTTATTTGCCTTCCTTGCTCATCAGTCACATTCCCTTTTGGGGTTCAGCCAAGTCAGGACACTACAATATTTTTATGTAAGTTTGCATTGATTTATTTTTGTTATTTATTCATTTTTATTCTTAGGAAACTTAATTTGTTTTTCTTTTCTTGAAATTATTTATTTCACATCTTGTAAAGTATTTTGAACTACATCCTGTGTGTGCTATACAAATAAATTTTGTTGTTGTATGACACTTAAAAACTAGTGATCTAATATGATCAAAGGATATGTGAAGATTCTACAATGAAGGCCTTTGGATGCACGAGGAAAAAGATAAATTGGTTTCATCTACGCCACCTGAGTGAAAGCAGAGCCTTATTTATTTCCACATACAGTATAAATGAGTTTTTTCAAAAGAGTGTAGTACCTAGTTAATCTGAAGCAGGGATTGTTAGAATTTCAGAGGATGAGTGGAAAGCTGCTGTTGATTAAATACACTCTTCTTAAATTTGGTCAAATTCAGCTTCACATTTCTCAGCTCAGAGTATTCAAAATGTATCCAGGTTGAGAACCCAATTGTGGACAATGTCATCGGGCACCTAACTCACTTGGCCAACTATTATGGTAATGTATGATAGCACAGTGTTATCAAATGTGCTTAATTGAGGGTTCATCTATTGCAGCAGCATTTGGGCACAAAACAGAAATCAGCCCTAGACAAGGCACCAGTCCACAATGGGGCCCACACATGCATACACCCTTAGTTGCACTCATAAAGGGGTCAAACAATTAATCTAACCTGCACATCTGTGGGAATTCTGGAGAAAATATGCAGTATCTGAAGGAATACCCATAAAAACTTTGGAAAAAAATGCAAGTTCTGGCAATATCTGGACTAAGAATTCCAACCCAGGATGTATGATGCATGAGATAGCTGCAATACAACATCACATTATTTTACATAGCTGGAAAAAAAGTGAAAAATTTGTTTTGCACTTCATAACACATAATTTACCTGAATATAAGCATATTCAGGACCGGCCAGTACTTGGATGGGAGAACATGTAGTTAAAGCTTGGGTCGCTACTGGAAGAAATGCTAGAGAGGCCAAGAGCGGTGCTTACCCTGTGGTCTGTATGTGGATCTCAAAGCCCCAGTGCAGTGACGGGGACACTGTGCTGTAAAAATGGCAGCATCCTACAGATGAGATGTAAAACTGAGGTCCTGACTCACTGTGGTCATTAAAGTTCCCTGGGCATCCTTCATAAAGTGCAGAGTGTTTCCTGGTGTCCAGGCCAAATTGCCCTCCATGGAAAAGTAATTCAGGTCATTCAGGCCCCCTAATCATCCCCTGTCTCTATTTGGCTGTCTGTCTCATCCCTTAACCAGCTAACAGCTCATGTGTGGTGAGGGTACTGCCATAAAATTGCAGCCATCACATCATCTAGGTGGATGCTGCACATTTTTGGTGGTTGAGGTGGCTCCCCACTCAACGTAAAGCACTTTGAGTAGTGAGAAATTTACTGTTATTATTATTATTAGCCCATCTATCATAACCGAGGGGAAAGCAGATGCCCTCTTTTACTTCAAATTAATAAATAAAAGCAAATTCCCTTTACTAGGAACTACCCAAGATTTGTTTAGATTATTGCAGACATTTATTAATGATGTCTTTGATTAATGAAGTTTAATAAATCTATACTAAATCTTAGGAATTTTATATGATTACTTAATTAATAAATTATTCATTAAATAAAAAATTGTATGTTTTCTTGGAATCAACAATACAATAATACAATAAATGTGTCAAATTTGATTTGATTAAGATGCAGTATTTATGTTCAACTGACTTGTAATTCCCTCATAACATGCAAGTCTCTTTTATTAAGATCACTTTTTCATTAAACAAAATCTGAACAATTAGAGAAAATATAGAGTGATTAACAAGTATAAAGGTAAAGAAATCCAATCCTTCTCACCCTCTTCCAACCTGAGCCAAGGGGTTGTCCACAGAAAATAAGTAGAATTCATACCATGCCATTAGAATAAAAAAGATCAGAAATGACGAAAAACTGTATCACGGAAAAGTTACAAGCCAGAAAATAAACAATTGAGCTGATATAGTCTTTATTTTAATAAATTTTCTAGATGCCCCATTAATCCAAGACACAGACAATTTAAGATTAATTAAATTGAAAAAGGAAAAGACTAATTGTCTATAATAACAAGCTCAATGGCGAGAAGCAAGAAGTAGTTTGCTTACCACGGCACTAAGACAGAACAATTTAAGTGTCAGAGTTAAAAGGGAGCATAGAGAGGTCTAAGAGAAGGAAGAATTGAAATAAACATTTAAGGAAAGAAGAGAAAATAATGTGTGACATTCTGAGACCGAAAAGAAAAAACAGAACATGCCAGGTATACCAAGCGGGCATAAATGGTGGCGTGGATCAAGGGAAGTCCATCACATGGTGTCTACCGAGGGTGGGATAGAGTCCATAAAGAACTCTGAATTGAATTCTGGAGCAGAATCTAACATTAGAAAATACAGAGTAATAAAACCTTGGTTGACCAATGTCATGGCGAGTTGTTGAGTTTGATTTGGTAGTTAGGTCAATACAGAACCCATTCACAAATACATCCATGCTTAGCCAATTTTGGAATAAGCAGTTCACCTCAACAGCACATCTTTCTGGATGCAAGGGGAGCTCTGGAGTACCCAATGCAAAATTCACACAGCCATTGGTACAAGCAAACTACACATAAGCAATTGCATTACTGAAAGTGGACACTAGACTCAAACTGTAAAAATCAACATCAATCGATTAGTTAAAAAATAGGGTATCGATGGTATTCAGTTAAACAGACCTCAATTGACAAGCAGTGACAGACCGTTACGTGGTTGGCAGTTCTCACCATTTCTGACATGACCTTATCTTGTCTTAGCTTTGCTGTGACATATACAAAGTTTATACTGAAAAATGCAGCCATATCCATTAATGAAGTAGAACAAGATGAATTTTATTGAACTTGGGCTTTATTCAGTGCTCAGCATTACATCCTTCAGAGGTATTTAGCAGCAGATTTACAGGTAAGTGAGTATTGAATTAATTTTATAATGCAATATGCCGACTGCAATGCCCAAATCAGGAGTGCTAAGGTGATGGTGCTCCCACACTGTTTGTCTTCCAACTTGATCAGTTCACTTGATTGATTTGTTATGAGGTAACATCTGTTCATTCATTCACTCATTCATTTAGATCTACTCTGTCCTTTTTAGGGGAAATCCTTCATGTGCAAAACATGAAATGATCCTAGATGGCAAAACATTTGTGCACAACCACTCATTTGTGTCATGCCAGTTTAGAGTCACTGCTATAATTGATCTCTATGTCATTAGATTGCAGATCAAAAACTGGAAATAAAACCCACATGAATATAATGGGAATGAACAAACTCTATACAGGTAGTAAATACAGCAAAAAGTGAAAAAAAAAAATCCATCAAAAGCTTGCTTTTTCCAGTATAATATAACAGGAAGATGAACCTATTCTAGAAGCATTGATTTCTATGTGGGAACACATCCAAACTCACTCATAACTGCAAATGTTAACAGTCAACCTAACCTCCATTTCTGTGACAGGTAGAAGGACACTGAAAAACATAAATTAAGCCTATGTGGTGATGGGAAGAACATGACAGCAGCTCATAAATAATGAGCATGGCAAAAATGAAACCAAGATGCCTTTTGTTATTTGGCAACCCTCACAAGCAGTCATTTCAAATTTAAATCTACATTGAAAGTCCAAAGAAGGGATTACATATTTTACTAGAAACAGATTTGACATAACATTCTCGACCAAATCCAATTTACAGGACCTGTTGGGTGTAAGGCAGGAATCAGCCTTGAATGATATGCCAGTTTGTTGCAGGGCTCTCACAAAAGCAACCACATAAGGCCAGTTTGGACTAATTTGGGGATGTGAGTATGGAGGAACGAGCAAAGTCCCGAGAGGAAAACCCACACAGTCATGTAGATAATGTGCAAACTCCACACAGACAATGAATAGGAATGGAATTCCGAGTACTGCATCACCCTGCCGCGCCACTACACATAAATTAAAATAAATTATTTTCAACTTTCATAATTAATTTTTTCTCTTTTAATTACCTTAGAGTAAATAGTCAAAGCTACAGACTGGTCTGAGCAGATTAATTAGCAGGAAAGTACATTAATAAATAAAGCAGATGATTTCAAAACATTATCACCGGTATGGTATTTAATTATTAGAATGCACAGAATGGGATTCGTTTTTGACTTCCACCCTACCAAACTGATGTTACAAAATAATTTCCAAGAAATTTAAGCATGTATGTGTAAACAGTCTGTAAAAGCATCTGCTTGTAGGTAGCACTTAACTAGTTGCCATGGAAACTATGCTAAAAACTGGTCGGAGTGAGAAAGCTAAAAAATTCAGCTTTTTAATCAACCTGCTGTCAAGAATAACATATTGGATGCTACCAGCACCATTTACTATGGTAATGTATCATTTAATTGCATTTACTAGTAACATTAAAGCACAATTAAATTGTTAGTGCAGAAATCTTTGCTTTCGTTTCCAACATTTGTCCATTATGAGACTGTGCTGCACAATAAGATGGAAGCAAATCTAAGATGTTTCGTTCCCCCCCGCCACAAAGGGGTACATGTTAAGTGATTACCCATATGAGTAAGTGTACGTGGGTGTTTGTTTGCCCTGTGATGCACTGGGAGCTAAGCTGTGCCTGTGACTCTGAAGTGCATTAAATGGGTTATAGAATTGAAAGAAAATAGTTTTTTTATGGGGGTTTTCTTATTCCTAAGCTGCAATAATATAAGTTACACTAAATGGGTTCAGCATTTAGATAAACAACCAATTTGAGCATTTAATCAGTGCTAGAGCTGAATCTTCTCACCTTATTTCTTCCTACACAGTTGAAGAGTTAGGCAATAATAAGTAGCATAACTAATTCAGATTTATTCATTGACAAATCCCACACCACATCCCAACCAAGACTGTTTATAAGCAGGTGAGCTTAGTAACTCCAAAGCATGAACTTCAAACTACTGGAGTTTGTGTGACAACACCTCAGTCAGTCTCCCTTTCATTATACAATAATCACTGTCGAGACTGTGTGCACAATAGGAGGGGCCCTCAAGTCAAATCCAAACCCTGAATAAGAGGAGTCTAAACTTACTGAAAAAGGGTGTTTAATTAAAATAAGGGACACAAGGAGTAAACTAGCACCCACATAAACACATAATAAAACCCTGCTGCTGCTCTAAATGCCTACCTCAGCAGGGGTTTAACCCGTCTCTCCTGTACTGTGTTTAGAACACTGGCCCAGATGAACACACCATTAAAAAAAAGGTCTTCCTTCTTTGTCTTTCACATCTTCATACATTTCTCTTCATTCTCTGGTCTCACCTCCTTTAACCTACTCATCTCTTGACTCCTGGCCCAAAGTAGCTTTTAAGATCCAATTATAAACTGCTACTGGGATCAAGTTCACCCACAGAAACTCTAGGAAACTTCCTTCTAGAACTCTATCTAGTGGCCCCAGATAACACCCTGGCACACAAATAGTGGGCTAGGTATGCCCAAGTAGGTCTGTTCACTATAACACATAGGAGGAACCGTGCATACTGTAACACACCACCATCTTTTGATCTATCAGAGAAGGGGACGTCTGTTAAATGAATGGATATTTTCTCCTTTCAGAGCTACCATTAGAACATACATTTAACAAATGAACGGAGACCATTCAGTCCATCAAGTTCGCTTGTTTGGCTAATAGCTAAGCTGTCTCAATATCTCATCGTGATACTTCTTAAAGTTTGTCAGCATACCCCCTTACAATCTTTAACTGAACATGCTCTCTTAATGCATACATTCTAGTGCCTTCTAGAGGTGCTCCGTATGTCTTCATGGACATTTTTTGCACGTAGTACTGGTCTTTATCTGACACCGCATTAAAAATTTAGCAAAAATGATCACAATATACAGTAACAGCAATATAAAAAGGAAGGCAGTTTAAATACAAGGTAAATTAGTCATGTCAACACTGCTGATTGTGATGCTGATGAAAGCTGATCCTGATGGAATTGCGGTGCAATCATATGCAATTGCAGGAGGTAGTTCAACCACACCTCACCCTCTTCTACAAGAAATTTTAAATTGGAAAAACATGATTGAATCCATATATCAATAAATAATCCCAAACTCTTACTTACTTGGTGTTCTTCTGTTCTGTTCCTTTTTGTCTTTCTAATTGAAGGTGAAATAAGTAACTTTTTACAGTTTTTAATTACAGGAAGTAAATTCAGTGAGCAGTGAGTTAACAGGGCAGGCTAGGCCTAGCGATAGTGCAACACCATCTGGAGTGGTGGCTCTGAGATTAAAGATCTGGCCTATATCTGGATGGTTGCTGGTTCAAATCCCTGTTACTGCCAAAAGAGATCTTACAGTGCTGGGCCCATGAGTAAGCCCCTTAACCTGCAGTTGCTCCATGGGTGCTGTACAATGGGTAACCCTGTGCTCTCACCCCAAGGGGTATGCGAAAACTAACAAATTCCTAATACAAGAAATTGCATAAGGCAAAATAAAAAAAAAACTCAGCACAGCTATACAGTAGATCAGGCTGTGCTGTAAATGCCCCTTTTTTATTTATTATTATTTTATCCAATATCAGGTCTAACCCTAATGTAAATAACACATAGTGGAGCTTAGTAGACCCCAGAAGTGTCTTGATATCTGATCAACTCATGAAGCAATTAGTATTGGTGACTTCTAAACAACCTTCGGAGATGCATAGTGATATTAGTGGCTTTGGTTTTCCCACATCATAGTGATTATAATTAGGTTTCATAGTGTATTAAGGATACAAATTAGACTTTTTCATGGTTTATTAAATAATACTCATATTATTTAATTTGTGTGTTTTTATTTTAGGAGAATTTAGATTAGATATAGCCTTTAAGGGAATAAACTGTGTGGCCAAGACTATAACTTAATTGTAAACCTCATAATGGAAAACTACCATTACTTGTGATTGTGTGTGTTTAAGCAGGAGTTTAGAAAAAAATAAATGCAGGCACGTAACAGTTTAGTCACTGACAGAGAGGTGATTACTAATGACAGAATGAGGGGAGAAGCTGCAGAGGCTGAACTGTGAGTGAAGAAAAGTATTTGAAGGACTACTGAGGGAAGTAAAAGTTTTAGAAGACATTATAGACCAACTTTGAGACCACTTTAGAAAAGGGGACTGTTAAATCTGTTCTTCTTTTAAACCATTAGTTAAACAAATTGATGGGAATAACAATGTATTTGAACAGAGTGTTGAACTCTGTGATGCAAATAAACATTGTAATACAGAGAACTCTAGTAAAATATGCAAAGGTAAAGCAAACATTAGGAAGAATTACTGTTATCTATTAGAATGTTTATGTTTAACTTCAGATAAACTAACCAGTGTGTATATGACTATAAAGAGATGTGAAATATACTCCTTTGTGAAATTTTTTGTTTAACTTTTATCTCATAATCAACCTAAAAAAACTTCAGGTTGACAGGACAAAAGACAAAGGAAACTCAGTTGTCCATTTTTGATTGATGTAATTTATTAACAATAGCCATCAAACCACAATATAAAAGAAAGCACCTCTATCAGAGTAATGCAGACCCTATGCAGATTTTGAGAGAAGCAGATGCTATACAGTTTTTAAGAGCGATAGATGACATATGGCTTTTAAAACGGAAAAAGAGATAATATGAGAATACAAAATTCTCATATTAGAAAGAGACAGTTAGGCAATTCTGAACACACATCATGCTATCAGAGTACAGGGGAAAGGTCAAAGGCTGTGCCATGAAATCACATACTTTAAAAGAATGCCTTAGTTGGATTAAGAAAAATGGACTCTTTAAATGACACAGACCTCCCTTTCTCTTTCTCTCTCTCTCTCTGTTATACAGAAGCAAAACTTACGGACACTGATTTGAAGCGTTCAGGTTGTATGTTTTGTTCTACTTTTTATTACTAGCATTTAATTTCTGGTTTCTCTACAAATAAATATAAACAATGATTAAATTAAAGATTTAAATATTACCTCACTGAAATTTGCCTTGTTTATTGATATTATGTGCCCCAGTGTTCTTGTTTGAGTGATTTGTTATTTGTTTAGCTCTTTCAAAGCCAGAGATCAGAGCACTAAAGAATTATGGTAACCTGGCAGGAGAATCTCCTGGGATTGTTAGACTATGTATTGCATATTTGTTCAGGTGCGACCTGTGCTCGATCTGTTAGATTTGCGCAGCCCTTTCAAAGGTAGTTACCTGGGAAGTCCCTGTAGCAGTTCAGCTCTTGAAGTGTGAAGGCATTGATGTCTGTAATGAGAATGAGTGATGAGTGAATGTCACATAGGTATGTAAGCATGTAAATAAATGGTAATAATTTAGGATTTTTTCTATATTAACTGGACTGTCAATATAAAAAGAACCTTAGAGGTTCAAAGATATTTTGTGAACACTTTCACACTATAAAACATATAGGAGACTCTTAGAGTGAAATGAAGACATGATACAGATAGATCATTTATGCAGATAGCCACCCAGTTGATGTCAATTCAGGCTCATCCCATGATATCATAGACCATCCATTCATTTTCAAATCAGATCAATCCAGTTCAGCGTCTTGGAGCCTGGATTCTCTTTTGGGAAACAATGCAAGGTAGATTATGGACCTCATTACAGAATTCTGTGACAAAATACAAATTGATAATGGATATTAGACACCATGGACTCATTCCAGAGGACAAGGTAATTAGCAGAGCGCTTAGACTAAAATAAACTAATCTGACTGTATGAACCACATGCATGGGGACTAGTGAGTCATATACCAATGAGAATAAATTAACCTTAGTTTTATACTCCATCCCTCCCTGTGTGTTCTACAATGATCATGGAGTATGTGCACCAGGAGGTATGTGCCACTATTGGAAAACCAGACCACATTCATACTAGAGTCACCATTTATGTTTGAGGGAACTGGAGAAAAAGCTCACAGACAAAAAGTGGTGGTGCAAATGCTGAACAGACTAGGAAGTGAACCCAGATCACAAGAGCAGTGAGGCAGCGGCACTAAACATGGGGTCGAATATGAAGGTGGGGGGGGTTAAACATAATCTCTTATTTTATGAAATGATAATATTCGATTTTGTATATGGTTTTCAAAGGTAGAAAGTATGATACGTTTCCATGGAAATGGATTGAATTATATTTGAGAGTTTCTGGTGTACACAGAAGGAGAGCAATGTAGTCATCTATTTTTAGAGCCCTTCACAGTAATGTAGTATTGGTTTAATGTGGGCTTGCTATTCTCATTCATTTTGTATAAAAGACATGATACTAGAATTTCAGTAGTCTGGGTCAGAAATTAAGGAATTGAGGTCAATACCACAGTTAAATAAGTGTCACCTATTTTTCTATTCCATTTCATGTTTCAAACATAAAACCCTTAAATGTCTATATGCAGAAAGTAAACACAGCAGAATATTCATGTTTTGTAATCCAGGATTGCAATAGTTACTTTAATAATGTTGTCTATCGTTGGCTTTAACAATAAAATTGTGTTTTATCTGGAATCAAAATTCTTTTAACTAGTTTGAGACCACAAGGACTCAGATATGATTGAAAAGCAAGTTTGTAGCTTGTTTTGTAGAAGGCAGTATGATGAAAAATACTTTTATATTTGATCTCTGATATAACTGATAACTTATTCATACAAGTTTAATGGATAATAAGATACACCGAGAAAGGCACTATATTAGATAGATAGATAAAGATATGTTCCATATAACATTCTGATATACCAATATAAAAACCCTGAATCATGTCGTACAAACCATATACAGTACATAATACGAAAGCTAAAGAGTGTTATCACCGTTATTAAAAAATAGGTGTCCAGATGTCATTAAAATTTTGACTTAATTCAGCTGAAAGGCTGCTCATATCTATCTATCTATCTATCTATCTATCTATCTATCTATCTATCTATCTATCTATCTATCTATCTATCTATCTATCTATCTATCTATCTATCTATCTCATGTAATTTCTGTGGTGCTGCTGTTATGCCACTGCCACCTGTATAAAGCCCTCTGTAGCCGACTTGGATACAGAGAAAAATATGGATCCTAGAACTGTTGATTAGAGTGGTCATATCAAATCTATGATTAACATTGGAAATGTCTTTTCTTCCATGAATGCAATGATATCAATAAAACTGGAATCAACAAAGACAAAAACTTTCTGGGCCACAGGCTGAGTCTTATTCAGATCAGTTTGAAATACAAAGGTGTTCTAGAGAGTTTAAGGATGGGTTTCAGACATGAATGTTGCAGCTGCACTGTGTTTTGTTGCCAGGACTAGGTCTGTATGGGTTAGCTACTAGACAAACGGATGTTCACCTCTTCCTTTAGCTTTTCTCTTTTTTATTTATTTTCCAAATGATGTTATTTTACTTTCCATTCAGTCCTCATTTTTGGCCTTTTTCTGCTATTTTGATTGATTTCAGGGTAACTTCCACATTCTCCACTCAAATGCACTTTCCATATATTAAAATAAATTCTTTATGTTTTGTGTTCAGAATGTGTATATTTGGGAAACGAATTATGCTGTGAATGTAAAATATAACAGAATATGTGCCAAGTTATACAATACATTTCCCAAAGATGTGTTTTTGAATCTGTTTTTTTTCTTCAGAAATGCTGGAAAACTCTGCTTAGAAATGGAAATGTAAATATAATATGGGACAAAAATCTATGGAAGAAATGGTTGTAAAAGGTCACAAAGTATACATTGTGCATTTCATTTTAGGTCTATTGCACCCTTTTATGTTAGTTTAATGCTATTCAGTACATTTTCATGTAACATGTATACTAAATGATAACAGTTCTCAACAAAGACAGCTGCAAATATAACTTTTTAAACCCACTTAATGCCATTGATGATAGTCATGTTTAGAGGGCAATGCGGTCTCCTTCATAGAATATAGCAGTATGTCATGTACAATATACTGGTCCTCCTGGCTGCCATTCTCTAAAACATAACTCTACCGTGCTCCACCTTTATAACCCTTAGTTGCCTTCTCTGATCCTTACCTGGCAACCCTTCATACTATTTATGTATAAGGCTTTGGGCTTCCTACTTGTATGTGAAGGAGAGTCGTAGCTTGTCCTTGTTGTACTATTCCTAATTCTATCTCTTATATCTGTACCAGCTGTGTGCCCTTTTTACATTTGATACTTTGGCCTCTACTGGCCTTTTAAAGACTAGTAGACCGAAAGGTGAGGCTTTCAACAAAACCACAAAAACCAGGCCAGAATCCTAATTGGCCTGTTCCAAAACAGATTTCATCCCTCTGGAGCCTGACCCTGGGAAACTGAGAGGCTTCAGAGCTATTTAGGCCTCAAAATGGAGAAAAGTTCAAAATTGACAAGAAAGTCTCAAAATACAATACAGTACAATGCAATTAATTTTTTGTACACCCCAAAATCACACAAGAAGTGCCTCAATGGGCTTTAACAGGCCCTGCCTCTTGACAGCCCCCCAGCCTTGACTCTCTAAGAAGACAAGAAAAAACTCCCAAAAAAACCCTTGTAGAGAAAAAATCCTCAGGAAAGGCAGTTCAAAGAGAGACCCCTTTCCAGGTAGGTCTTGCATGCAGTGGGTGTCAAAAAGAAGGGGGACAATACAATAAAGTACAATACACAGAACAGAACAAATCATCAATACAGTATAAAAATAAAAATTTTAGAAGTGCAGAGTAGAATTTAACAGTAGATGATATCACATAATATGATTTGGATTTGTTTAGAGTCCTGGAGACCTCATCCATCAAGCTGCCTCCCCCATTTAGCCATTCCACAGCTATAGCGCTAATCCAATGAAAGGACCCCTCTTTCCCATGATTCCTGCGATCCCCCATCAAGGATGACTTTACCTTAGGCAGGCAAAACAACTTGGCAGGTGGGCCGTGGCACCAAGTGCCACATTTGAGTACCGAGAAGAGAAACAGAATAGGTGAGGGTCAGTATCCAATTATAACTATCATGTTACTTATGTTTTAGTGCTAATGACTAACAACAAAGATGCAGTCTGTACAGTAAATTAGCAGCTCTAGTCAGGATATGCTAAACTGAAGTAGTGAGTCTTCAGCCGGGATTTAAAAGCTGAGACCGAAGGGGCATCTCTTATAGTAGCAGGCAGACCATTCCACAGTTTAGGGGCCCTGTAACTAAAAGCTCGACCTCCCACTGTTACTTTATTAATCCTTGGAATCATAAGCAGACCGGCATCTTGAGATCTTAATGTGCGCTCTGGTTTGTAAGTCATGATAAGTTCTGACAAGTAAGCCGGACCTTGGCCATTTAATGCTTTATATGTTAAAAGGAGGATTTTGAAATCCGCCCTAAACTTAACCGGGAGCCAGTGTAAGGATTTAAGAACTGGAGTTATGTATTCATCTTTTCTTGTTCTTGTAATAATTCTTGCAGCAGCATTTTGGATTAACTGGAGGCTGTATAAAGAACAGTTCGAACATCCAGTGAACACCGTATTACAGTGGTCAACCCTACTACAAATAAATGCATGAATTCATTTCTCAGAATCCTGTTTATTTAGAAAGCGCCTTAATTTCCCAACTTTTTTAAGATGGAAGAAACATGATTTGGACAACTTTATAATATGCGCTTTAAAGGACATGCTAGAGTGAAAGATAACTCCTAGATTACGGGCTGATTCAGTAAAATTAATGGTGATTCCAACCGAGTTAAATGATGACAGAATATTGTTGTGATCAGCGCCATTCCCATCAACAATTAACATCTCTGTTTTATCAGTGTTGAAAGAGTAGTTCTCATCCATCCACTCCTTTAATTCATTAACACAACTAATTAAAGACAACATCAGAGAAACTTCATTTGATCTAAATGAAAGGTATAACATGGTGTCATCTGCATATGAGTGAAAATTAAAAATAAATTATGTTTCCTAATGATAGATCCCAGTGGAAGCATGTAAAGTGAAAACAGTAAAGGTCCCAGTACTGAGCCCTGCGGGACACCATATTGAACTTCTGTGTATAATGATGGAGTGCTGTCACCACATTTCTGTACATATTGGAATCGATTTGATAAATAATAACTAAACCATGCAAGCACGGGGCCTGTAAGCACAACATCATTTTCTAGCCTGTGCAGTAAAATAGAATGGTCAATGGTGTCAAATGCTGCACTTAAGTCAAACAACATAATTACAATGGAGTTTCCTTCATCAGAGGATATCAGATATGTCTTACAATAGGGAGAACTATGGACCTTCAATTTGTAGAGGGAGAGGTCCTAGTAAAGTCATAACAAAAGGAAGATTTATTAACATAATTGCAAAAAAAAAAATAACAAAATACTCAAAAAAGAGACAAAAAGGATTTATCTACAGGCAATGCACAACCACAAATACCCAGATCCACAAAACCAGTAAATGTAATACAAAGAAAATCAAACAAAGCAAATATTGACAGAGGCAAATCTCTTCTACACCAAAGTGCATTAAAATGCAATTCCCATCAGCCTTTACAGGATGGGATCAGTTCCTCAACAGAGACTGACAGGTGGCCCATACTCTAGGGGGACCACCCACACAAACACAAGGGACATCGCAGAGCAAATTTAGACACACAGAAACTACATATGAAACAAAACTGACATAGAATACATAATTAGGTACATAAAAAATGATATTAACATAGACAATGACAATCAACGAACTAAAAATGGTCAAAATGCACATAAAAATTTAAGAGCAACCCAAAGGAAATTCTTCCTTACACATAACAACTAGGGCAAAACATACCCAGAGCCTTACTTCTAAATGGCAGTATGGGCTAAGCATGGATGGTTTTTGGGCTTGGTGTACACAGAGTACTGGAGTTTCTTTGTTTAACATTGCAAAACACATCATTATTGCAGATCTCTGCCTGCCACATACCACATATGCATGTAATAGTTCTCCACAGGTGTTTTCTTGCCATTGCTTTTCTTTTTCAGGTTCCAATTGCTAGAATCCCAAATGCTGATCCCTTCCTAGATTCCTGAGTTCCAGGTTACAATATCAGCAGGTCATTCTCATGCCAAGGTGCCAGCTTCATCTCAAAATTACATTTAGCTGTGCTCTAGTGATTGGTTATTACAAATAAAATGCCATATATTTCATAGCAAAACATACTCAAACTTGTTCTGTCTACTAAATTACAGAAAAATGGGTGTAGTATGAGAAATAAACAGTTTTATTGTTCCATGTAAGCAGCTTCAGTAAGGCATTAATTTGTGCTAATGATGGGAGCATCCCTTTTTCTGTCTCACGCACTCCCACTCCCCCTCTCTCTGTATCTGCTGTTTAATCAGCAGGTTCCAGACATTCAGACAACTCGCATCACCATACTCAGAGAATAATAACTGACATTGTTTCCTCCTGCATTCCTTCACAGATGCAGTAACAGCTACATGCATGACTGGACGCACTTTGAGTCATTCATTACCCAGGACCGGATGCGATTTTAGTTATGGCCCCTAGGCTGGTTAAGTTACAATCATTGACCAGGACAAGGTCAGTTACATATTCCTTTAATGGGCAGGTTCAGCACAGCCCACTGGCTCCAAATTTCTCTCAAAAGACTCTTGTCCTATATTTCTTTTTTTTGACCACAATGTACTTTCTCATCACCTTTCTCTTACAGTATTATGTCTTTCTCAATATGCCAGCATCAAGTTAAATCTTACAGTGTTAAAGTAGCCCTTAAATGTGTACATATTGAAGCTGTTTACGTGTTAATCTAACACTAGTGATTTTTTGGGGGAGAAATGAAGGGCTACAAAAAGTTTTATTTCTCTGTCATCTGTATAAATTTGACTTTTTTTCTTTCTTTGCTTTGCCAACAGGCCTTACTCAACTTCAAGGGCTCAGCACAGTCATATTTTGAAATGGAGACTAGAGAAGTACCTGTGCAACTGACAATGTGAGTATATGGGGACCACCAGAGTTTTGTAAGTACCTTTCCATTGGAACAAAAAAAATCTCTGAGCCAAAGTTGCTGTAATCACATGGGAGAAATTATTAGTAGGAGTGGCAGACTTACATTTTTGGGGCCATCAAGCTTGGACTATTATGGGGACTCCTTCATAACCAATCACAAGGTCTGGGTAACCACTGTTATTTTCTTTAATAGGGTTGTTCTGTGACAGATCACTACAGATTTTTTAAAAATTCAACCACAAAATGTAGAGGTGCTAAAAAATCATTCTCATACAATAGACACCTAAACTTTTTAAGAAATGTGGACTAAAGTTGCTTCTGGGGCACCTCCGGTATTAGGGGTTAGGCGTCATTAGTTTCATAGTAGATCTTCCCTTGGTTAGTAGTGATGGAAAAATTAACCAGGACTTGGATGGAGCTTAAAAGGCAAAACTGGCCCATCAAAACTAAAAGACAAAACAAATGTTGTTTTCTGATGATACATAGTAAAGTCTTAATTCAAACTTTTCCTCTAACTTACTCTAATCATTTTTATTTATCCTTTGCCTTTGATCCAATAGTCAAAGTGCTGAAACAGTGCCCTGACATCTTTTAAAGACAAAACGAGATGATCTTACTTGTCATGCAATTTTTGCGTCACAAGACCACCAATGGACATAGCAACTTGTATGCAATATGGCAGCTGTAGCCATGGAAAAATAGTCGCAAAGTTCCAGACAATCATATAAAAGAAAAAAATGGCATCTCTAGAATAATGATAAAATTGATATACATGTGAAATAAATATACACAAATTGCAGAATTTTAATGAATTGGATTTGAGATGTCAAAATTTTTTACTTCCTTTACTTCCTTAGATGTCTTAAGAAAGTCCGGATATCTCTATCAATACTCTCCAACTTCTATAGTTGAAAGGTGTGATGTCCTAACTGTCTGCATAACATTTTGGTATGTCATTTGCTCAGCTCAGAGGCTAGTACAGGCAGCTCAGTATATTGCTGGCACACAGTTACCTTCTTTACAAGATATATAGTATATATCACATACTGTCTTAGAAAAGCTAATGACATTAAAAACCTAAGCAGTTTCACCCAGTCATTTCTCCCTGTTCCAATTCTAGGGAATACCACAAAACCATTAGCACTTGCACCCTTAGGTTCAGGGACAGTTTTTATCCACTAGTTAGAATATTACTTAAATGCCACTAATGCTGTCAACTGCAAGAATGTCTCTTGTGTGTATGTACAAATATATGCAGAAATTAAGGTCTGAGATATGGTTTGCATATTTGTAGCTACAGGTCCAGAAAGGGAGAAAATGAGTCATATATATATATATTGTCACAGGCGGCTGGGGGTGGAGCTCAGCCGGGATGCCTGAGCGGACCAGAGGAGGGCTGGTGCCTCCTCCCGACCACGAGGGGGCGACCGCCCTGGTTTTGTTGGTGGCCTCGGGTAGGGGGCTTGGAAGCCCAACCCTGTAGGGGCCCATGGCCACCGCCAGGCGGTGCCCCGGTGCCTGAAGAACCCTGGAGCCCAGCACTTCCACCACACCAGGAAGTTCTGGGGGAAAGAAGAATGGGGATACCCGGAGGGCTTCCGGGTGCGCAGCCGGCAGTTCCGCCACACGGGGGCATGTCCAAGGAGGAGTGCCGGGAAGCAGCTGGAGCCAATCCAGGGTGGTATAAAAGGGGCCGCCTCCCTGCATTCGAGAGCGGAAGTTGGGTGGAAGAGGACGGAGCTGGAGAGAGGACTGGAGGCAGCCAGAAGAAAGGCATTAGAGACTGTGAAAGGCCCGGACTTTTGGGGGATCGGTGCTGGAGGCACTGGGACGTGCACTAAAGCCTGTAAATATTGTATATAGTGGTCGTGTGAATAAACGTGTGTGTTGGGTGCAAAACGATGTCCGTCTGTCTGTGTCCGGGTCCCATTCCACAATATATATGTCATCTTATGTTTTATTTAATCTGTGATGTATTTATTGTCTATTGTTGGTACTGTACCACTGTCACTACTCCGTGGGGGACATGCAGCTAAGAATTTCATTGTACAATTTACTGTTATGTATGCAAGTAACTCCTCCCCTTTCTGCCCTAAGAGCTATAACAATCTGACATCCCTGAATGGGAGTGTCTCATTGTGACTCGGACTGCACTGAGGCCACATTAGAGAAAAGAGAGAAGGCTATTTATGTTAGATTTTGCCCCCTCGAGTGCCTGTTTTAATTTTCATTTGCCACTACAATTAAAAGGGATGGCCTGGCTGGTACCCCAACTCTTTGCAGAGTCACTCTGACAAAAAAATTTGAACTTGAACTTGAAATACAAGTAAATACGTTAAGAAAAACGAGTAAAAGAGAAACATAGCAAGAAGCTTGTTGGGTTTCCTAAACTCAGCCAGCAGCCATAAATGGTTTCCCAAATGGCTAAACCATATGCAAGTGGAACTGAAAGATTTACTTTGGATTTGTCTTCTTCATTTATTTTGATCATTTACATTTTGCTTTTGTTTTGAGGAAAGAGATGATCTGCTGTGGCAACTCCTAACGGGAGCAGCCGAAAGAAGAAGAAGGCAAAAAATAAACGGTAGTTATGTATCAAAAATACCTCAGGAAAACATAAGGATAAGCAGAAGATTGAATGCAACTTTGATTAAATACCATGCTTACAAATATTAATATCAAAAATAAATTCTGTGACAATAAGGAGGCACAGTGTGGAGTGTTTGTGTGGAGTCTGCACATTCTCCTCGTGTCTGCAAGCATTTTCCCGTGGCTACTTTGGTTTTCCCCCGGTTCTCTTGAGCCTTAATCAGATCAATGAGGTTTAAGTATTATATGTCCGATATGGTGCAGCACATAGAGTTTTAGTACACAAAACAAATTCATAATAAAAAAATAAATATTACTATTTAAAAACTGAAGTGAATTAACTATTCAAAAACATGTAAAAAGTACAATTATTTTTAGTGTAATGCCAGCAGACAACAGTATTTATTGATTTATTGATACCTGCAATATTTAATATGTAAAACATTACATATGGCCATGTTTCTGTGTGTCAACTAAAAAAACAACTGTGGTGATGAAAAAGAACATTTGGTAGTTAACTGTCCAATATTCCTTAAACATTAAGGTAAAGATAAAGTTACCTTACTTGTACACAGGCGTCTACATCTTTGCAGAAATGTTAAAAAGATGTAACGGAAGAATTTAATTACACATCGGAATTCAACCTCACATTGATGTATTGAAATAAGATGCTTACAGCATTTCATTTTGATTAAATATTTTTGCTTGTTTAAATCGAATTCCATTTGACCTCTTCAATCAAAATGTTGTATATCATAATGAAGAAAACATCAACGGTAAAGTTCTTGTATGCAAACTGTGTTCAGTCCTGTCAGTCTTCATTAAAATAGAAATAACTTCTCTCCATTAATCATATTCTTTCAAATCACTGTACAATGCAAAAATTGTCATTTGCCAAAGTAAAAGTTGAATTCTTTAAAACTTACTTGCAAGACAAAATCAACATCAATTCAAGCAAGCCTGACATAACCAAAAATCAAACCTGTCTTTTGCTTGATCAAAAATTGTGAGCCAAGAATCAAAGTCAGAAACAGAATGTAAATACTTGTAGCACTACTATAAATATGTATGAAAGGTTTTTACTTATCTATCTGATATGGATTTATCTAATGCTGCAGTCTGTATCTGATTGCATTTTTTAATTATACAACCATCAGGATGGAGCTCCATACCAACTATTGCCCCGTCTTGACAATGAGGACACAAAATTGTAGTGCCCTGGGAGAAACACTAGGCTGATGAAAACAACACAAGATAATTCTTGATAACTAAACACAGAGACCAGATTTTAAATAAATGCCAAAATATGAATCTTACATTAACAAAAAATAATGTGAATTAAAAATTTTAAATAAAGCAAAAAACAACTACATAAAAATTTTAAACTAGACAAATCATGAAAGTTTTTATATAAGTCTGAAAATCATATCAAGCTGACATCTTATTGATCCCACAACAAATAGTTATGGTCCAGTTTCCATTTATCTCTGACACATGGGTTTCAACTTTGAAGGTTTAGAAGGCCTCTGTGTTTTGTCAGTATATTTTATTTAGCCGCTGTCTACACACACATTTGATCGAAGACCATACTAGAAAAATTCCCAATCCCTGAATACTAGCCAGAACATTCTGAAACAACCCATTATAAGTGATTACAGGATAACTTAATAGTAATTCCTGTTGATAGGGTATGGCATTATTTCATGTTCATTACATAGGGGAAGTCTGCACAGAGTCATTACATTATGGTTCAGTTAAGATAATCCAGCTATCCAGTACAGGTCTAAGGGGGGAATACAGTGTAAGCATTAAGATAATTACAGAGAAAACCTTTGTTTTCTTTTTCCCAAATTGATAGCAGAGTTAAAGATGCTAAGATTTGCACTGGGCATGACGAGGATGGATAGGATTATAAATGAGTACATTAGAGGGTCAGCTCAAGTTGGATGGTCGGGAGATATAGTCAGAGAGGTGAGATTGCATTGGTTTGGTGGTTTGGACATGTGCAGATGAGAGATGCTGGGTATTTCAGGAGAAAGATGTTAAGGATAGAGCTGCCAGGGAAGAGGAAAAGAGGAAGACCTAAGAGAAGTTTCATGGATGTGGTGAGAGAAGACATACAGGTGATGGGTGTAACAGAACATGATGTAGAGGACAGAAAGGTATGGAAGGAGATGATCCGCTGTGGCAACCCTAACGGGAGTAGCCGAAAGAAGAAGCTAATGAAGCACCTTCACTTTGTTGGCCCAACGACATTTTATCTCTGGCACTGCAGCTTCACCTGCTTCAACTCAATTTGTAACTAAGGACAAAACAACCAAAAAACCAACCAAAAAAAAGCTACATTACAGTATAAGCTTTATGACTTTACCGATAGGTGTTTTAAATAAAAAATGTACACTACATGCTTTATGAAGAGTAAATCGTTCAGTGTGAGAAAGTGGTGTCCTTGCCTTACTTTTTATTTTTCATGTGAAGATCACAGGCTGGTCAGTGATGGTCTGATGTGAATATGTCGTTCCAACCATAAAATAATGCTGGATGTGCTTATTTACAATTCTTAAGCTTCATTTAATCTGTTTTTCTACAACCCCAATTCCATAAAAATTGGGATGCTGTGTAAAATGTAAATGAAAACAGAATGCAATGATTTACAAATCTCATAAACCCGTATTTTATTCACAATAGAACATAAAAAACATATCATTTTGAAAGGGAGACATTTTACTATTTTGTGAAATTTTTCAGCTCATCTTGATTTTGATGGCAGCAACATATCTCAAAAACGTTGGGGCAGGGGAAACAAAAGGCTGGAAAAAGAAACAGCTGGAGAAACATTTGGCAACCGATTCAGTTAATTGGCAACAGGTCACTGATATGATTAGGTATAAAAAGAGCATCTTAGGAAGGCAGAGTCTCTCAGAAGTAAAGATGGGCAGAGGTTCACCAATCAGCAAAAACAAACTGTGTCTACAAATTGTGGAACAATTTCAGAATAATGTTCCTCAACATAAAATTGCTACATTTTTAAATATCTCATCATCTGCAGTACATAACATCATCAAAAGATTCCAAGAATCTGGAGAAATCTCTGTTCATCAGGGACAAGGCCAAAAATCAGTATTGGATGCCTGTGATGTTCGGGTCCTCAGGCAGTACAGCATTACAAACAGGCATTATTTTGTCATGCAAATCATAGCATGGACTCAGGAATACTTCCAGAAATCACTTTGTGAACACAGTTCACTGTGCCATCCACAAATGCAGCTTAAAGCTCTATCATGCAAAGATAAGCCATATGTGAACATGATCCAAAAATGATGTTGTCTTCTCTGGGCCAAAGCTTTTTTTTAAATGGACTGAGGCAAAATGGAAAACTGTTCTGTGGTCAGACAAATCAAAATTTGAAATACCTTTTAGAAAACATAGACTCCGTATCCTCCGAACTAAGGGATCATTTGGCTTGTTATCAGCACTCAGTGCATCTCTGATGGTATGGGGGTGCATTAGTGCCTATGGAATTGGCAGCTTGCACATCTGGAAAGTCACCACCAATGCTGAAAATATATACAGGTTTTAGAGCAACATATTCTCCCATCCGGACAACACCTTTTTAGGGAAGGTCTTGCATATTGCAGCATGACAATACTAAACCACATACTGCATCTATTACAACAGCATTGCTTCGTAGCAGACGAGTCCCTGTGCTGAACTGGTCGACCTGAAGTCCAGACCTTTCACCAGTTGAAAATATTTGGCGCATCATGAAACAAAAAAAAATTACAAAGGAGACTCAGACTGGTGAGCATTTTGAATCCTATATCAGACAAGAATGGTACAACATTCCTCTCCAAAAAGTCCAGCAAATGGTCTTCTCAGTTGTCAGATGTTTATGGACTTTTGGGATGGTACAGTGTTCAACCTGGCCCTGTCCCAGCTTTTTTGAGATGTGTTGCTGCCATCAAATTCAAAATGATCTTATTCTTTTCTTAAAATTATATATTTTTTCAGTTTAAGCATTTGATATGTTCTCTGTTCTGTTGTGAATAAAATAAGGGTTTATGAGATTTGCAAATCATTGCATTCTGTTTTTATTTACATTTTACTCAATGTCCTAACTTCTTTGGAATTGGGGTTGTATATACTGTACGCTACTGTGTGGGACTGGTTACAGTTCTCCACAAGGAGAGTTTCAAAAAAGCCTTTCAGGGCACATTCCTATTTCTTTAATGTTTCAAAGCGGCTCTATCTTCTCATTTTCCATACCTTTTTTTTTTTTGGTCCTGGATGGGACTTCATTAGAATGGGTGGCGTTTTTGACCATTCTTTCAGGATGTGGCAAATCTTGGATGTCCATTTTCAGGCTTCTTGATGAGAAGAGATTATTATTCTCTGAAACTTCTAGAGATCTTTAGTCCTTTCCCAATGGTTTTCCATTTGTTCCTAGTAACTCACAGTAGTCAGTATAAATAGTGACATTAGGGCCATAGGTTGGATTTGGCTTTTGTGCTGAGGGGAGCAACAGATAATGCCTTTTTAAATGTATATGCACACACAAATGTGAAGTACAGATAGGTATGTGAAAATATAAGAGGATATATACAGATATGCATAGACATGCAAAAACACTGATGGCATGAACATTTCATATAAAAAACATTATAATTCTTATCACTGTTTTCTAACAGTTATTGCTAACAACAGCTAACTAATACCATGATTACAAGGAAAATAAGATACCTGGCATAAATGTTCACTTTGAACCTATACAGACTTGAGCCATAACTAAGAAGTTACTTTGTGATGTTCCAGGGTGAGTCCCAGTTGTAGCAATTGAAAAGGGCACTGTTGGCTGTCCTTCTTCTGTACTTCCTTTTGATATTTCTCAAAGGTGATAGGCAGTGTGATTCAAAGATGGAAGATCTTTGATTGTCCCTTGATCATAGCATTGCATACCACACTTAGAACCACGGTTTCATCTGAAAATCTACCAATCAGTGTCTAACACAGGTAAATACAGATGACATTGAACTATATGATTTGTTGACTCCTAATGCATCTCATCATTCCCATTTCACCACCCAATTATGGTCGCCCCTATTTATTTGGTCAGGTGAAGAGGCAGTCCCAGGATTCTTTTCCATTTTGTTATAGTTGGTGCTCATTCTCTGCAGGTGATTAAATCCCTGCCACATCCTTAAAAAAAACCCTTTCCTCTGGCTCCAGACTCCATTCCATGACTCCTCTTCCTCTCTGCATCACTAGATTTGTGCTCACAGGCCCTTAACTGCAGAGGCTGCATCTTCCAAGCTGTGTACATATACAGCAAAAGGTTATTTCATTTCTAATTTTCTGCAGTTGAATGTTGCCATATTACTTCTAGAACATGATATGACTAATCAGTTATAAGATTACAAACTCATCTTTCTACCCCGCTGCTTCGTGGAAGTTAGAACAGTCAATTAAATAAACCAATTCTTCCTTAACATATGATGTGTAACATGTAACATGCAAACTTTATTACTGAGAAATACTGAAAAATGTACTGGACATTTCCTCATAAATTTACACAGTGCATTAAGTTCAATATGGAAGTTTCAGCTTGTGAAAGTGAAATAGTTTTGCTGTACGACTTTGAAATCTAGGTCATGAGAAAAACAAAATTCATTTTTAAGGGCTTAAGGGCTGGGGTTATAGTAGAACCAGAGGTTGCCGCTGTGTTCTAATGCCTTCTCTCTTCTTACCTCTGCAGAATGAAACATTGACAGTCGTTCCATCACTGATGTCAATTCCATCATCCAACAAGGACCCACCCTTCCTGCAGGAACCCATATGACTAGAAGTTAGGCCATTTTGAGTTCAGTTCAATTTTGAGCTCCCGTCTAAAATGACATTACCCACAACTTGTTGCTTGTTTTTTCATTATTGCATTTTTCCAATTATACGTAGTCACCAGAGTGGTACCCCTACACTTTGACGTTGTTTGGTCTCCTCTTTACTCACATATAGCTAGATAATTGCCTCTTACTTCTCAATCCATGCCTTTGCACTGTTGGCAGAAAAGCAAATCTAGTTTAGCAAGAAATTTTACATTATCAATGATTTCTGCAAGTACTTCCTAATTTTTTCCCAGACTACTTGAGGACAGTTAAACAGTTTTGCTGCCAATGATCCTGATATCTCTGCTTGATGGTTTCCCACATCTGCATGGTGGTTAAATGTGTTTGTGATGATGAATGTTTAGCAAGCTTCTCTGATAGTATTTTCCAATTCTTAATTCCCACTTTTGAAAAGAGTTTGTTGGTGTTTTTTGAAACAAATATGGTGACAAAACATGGATTCCAGTCAAAAAGAGTGGTTTAACCATGAAAACTTGAATAACAAGAAACAGAGATGCACGATTAGTTTTACCAATTAAATATTTAGGAAAAACAGAAAGCATGCAATATCCGGGGCCTATGTATTTTTCCCTAATGTTGTTAATGCCTCTGAATGCAAGCTTAGCCATGAGTCCAGTTAGTGTAACAGAGGCAGCCATTGTCACAGCTGATAGCTTAAATGAGCTCCAACCTCAGCTGAACTTCCATCAATTTCCTCAGGAAATTTGTTCGTCTCATGAGTAAAGGTGACATCTTCTGTAGCTAATATTCTGCATTTAAAAAAAAAACAATAAATATCCATATTAGTTAAGACACAATGTACCTGCTTAATAAGTGAAAACAGAACAAGAACCACCCAAGACTGTGGGATTATGGGCCTGTAGGATGGAGAGGTGCTTGTGCAAAGCTAAAATGGAAGCTGTTGTTTTAGGATAATAATCAGACATTAGTTTAGCTGTAATTACACCATTCTACTGACTAAAATAAACAAAAATTAGACACAGTACTCATTTTGTTGTGTTCATACAGTAAAAATTATGTTTTCTTTGTCTGGGGCATTTTAACTCTCAGGTACGAGAAGACCCCATTTTTGAGTCATTTTGGATGATATTTTGTGCATGAAATTACACCCTTATGATAAAGAATAAACTTACAGGTATTGTCAGTAAAAATGATCAGAAGGACTTGAAGCTGTGCATGCCACATCATTCAGCCCCAGGGGTTCAATCCCTAAGGGTCATAGTTATTCCTTTTCACAAAACTTTGAAAAAATTGGAATCAGTATTATAGGCATGTGGAATGTTATTTCATGCAATATTGAGGTTGCTGATCACAATTATAATAATATTTTGATATTTCATTTTTTACCTCCCATGAGGTTAAAAATGAAAAACTTCAAATATAAGCATGTGGGGTATCATTTTCCACTAATTCAAGGTCATTGGTTATGAATATGATGTTATTTTTGAGTTTTGATCCTTCTCTAGCGATCTAGCCCTCAACGGATCTCTATCAGAGGGTGAAAAATGACAAATTTCTGTTTCAATCAGGAATATTTTTACTTTAAACATTTAAACTGAAGCACATATTTTAATATTTCAAATACTTGATGAAACTGTTCTTGTTTATTGTGTACTTCTACCTCAGGAAGTAAATCATTACATTTCTTCTGAACACCCAAATCAGGGTGGCTTATGCTAATTCAGACTTTTTTTAATTTTATTGACAAGTTTGGCTATAGTTAAAGTAATTTCAGCTCAGGCCACTGGTGGAAGGTGACTTGTATTGTAACTGTAACTGTAACATGAAGGACTGTGTGTGTGTTCTGCAATGAAATAGCATTAAACCCAGTCCTTGTTTCTGTCTTATGATGCCAGCGATGCGAAGCTGAAGACAGGTTTGAGCTCAGGTGTAATCCTAAAATGATGGGGTGGATAAGAACTATCCCTAGATGGTGTACCAGTCCATTAAACTTTATAAAATATGTAAACTATTGGTTTCTAGCAGGGGCTTTTTTACATTTTGGTTTAGAATGAATTGTTTATAGACTGACTAGATTGTCTGGAGGTGGACCCAGGAAATGTCTGTGAGGGGTTTTCATGTTTTGTTTTTTTTTTCCACAGCCATACTGCATTTTCTTTTTCCTTCCACATCTCAGAGACCAAAGCCTTAGTTTGATTGGCTCTTTTAGTGTGAAGCAGTCTGAGTTGCTCCCTATTAATAAATCAATGTGCTGTGCGATAGGATGATGGCTCCTTTAAGGGCTGATTCTTGTCACGTTCCCATTGTTTCCAGACTAGGCTGTAATATCCCACCATAAATGTAAATGATTAATTAAATATGTGAAAAAAATCATTATTTCCATATATTATTTTTAGAAAATGAAAATGTTCCTCTCAAAAAATGTGCAAAGCAATGAACCAGTACTTGCCCATAGGTCCCATTTAGGACAAAGACATTAGCATTTTTCTCTTGTCATGTAAAAGTGTAGGTTCCCCAGAAAAACATCTGTTAAAGAATAATAGTAAATAACAAAATAATAAACACATAAATAAAATGGAAGTTCCCAGCACAGAAAAAGTTATTCCTGCCTACCACTACAGCAATCATTGACTCTGGAAAGATGAAAAGTAGGCAATTTCGGTACTCTGTAGGAAAACATACATGAGAGCAGATTGGCAATTCTTCCCTGAAGCAAAAATCTGGGCATACGCTGAGCTCAGTGCTCATGATATAGAAATTCATCTCTGGTGCTGCAGTCCATTTCATCCTCTGGATGCTGTTGAACACAAGGGCGTCTCCTCAGCTTGTAGAAAAGGACATGTCCAGCCCTTCTAGCCACATCTCTGAATAAGTGCACAGGACTATGAGGTGATACTGCTTCATTACAACATCCACTCAAATTCAACTCAGCTTCATTCAGTTCCATAGACATCTGATTTTTGAGTCTCATTTTTCCTATACAAGTAATAGATAGATAAATCATGAAGCAGTCAAAATCACTGATTGGAAGAGAAAATGTAAAAAAGAAGATGTCTTGGCTTTCAGCATCCCATAGAATTGTAAGAAACTGTCTATTCTGAGAACAAAGTGCTATACAGCCCTCAGTCAACCCTTTTCATGATCTAGTCTGGAAAATTATTTCTCGGTGTAGTTTCTTTGTCATTCAGTTTTCAATATGCATTGTTACTGTGATGTGTATTTTGAAGACTGTGGAATACTTTTTTAATGCTTATTTATAATTGAATAATTTTGTTAGTAATACTAAAAATGAATCTCTGTTCTAACACTTCCTAGGAAAGACAGATAAGATTTTAATGAAAGGGATCAGGAGAGAAAATTTCAAAATGAGCCAAGTCAGAAAGACACCATGCAGAAATTCAAAAATGGTAAAAGCTAGAGAAAGGCAGATACTTTGTTATCTTTTTGGAACACATCTATAAATTTGGATGTCCAGAAAGTACAATATTCTGACCTTTATGCCACTGCTTACATGACATTACAGGTCACCCACCTCCAGCCATCTTAATTTAGTAACAGAGTAGCAACCACTAACAAAAATGTCCACAAAATTGCAGCACCCATCAAAATTCAAGATATCAATGCAGGAAGAAACAAAATGTTTTAAATATCTTCAGAATGATGTGTCATTAACCAATAAATGAAAAATGTGCATTCTGCATCCTCAAAAACATTACAGAAAATAAGTGTTATCTAAAGGCAAAGGGAAAGGCACAAACATTATTTTTAAAACTAACCATTCATAGCAATCACATTCTCCTGCTGTACCATTTTGTTTTTTCTAAAAGAACTGCCATTTTCAGCAAGATCAATGCAATGTTGCTTAAGTTGGCACTGCACTGTTCAGCTTGTCCAAGATTGTGGAATAACTCCAAACATCTGTCATTCCTTTGTTGTTTTTCAAAGTACAGTTAAAGAATTATGGCTCAATTTTTAACTACAATTTAAGAGTAATGTGTTGGCTGTAGTTATGTGCTATTTTTCTGATACTTAACTTGCTGCCTCATTGATTGACTATGATTATTGTCACACATATTGACCCATGATTTTTTATTTGTTGACTTCCTGGTTATGACTTTTTGCTTGCCACTTGGACTGCAATATATCTCCTGTGATGGATGGCTGGGGCCCTTTCAAAGCCCTGGAGGCCATCGTAGTAGAAGGACTGAGAGAGCAGATATACACATGGCACTGCCTCCCACAGAGCTCTAGATGGCAACTCCCCTAGGTTGCAGTGGCACCTTGGATCCCCACACGGCCCCATGGGAGTTCACTGCAGCCCTGTCGGGTTCCATTGATTCTGCCAGGCAGAGCTATGGAGGTTACAGAGCTCAACTACACTGTGTTTTCACCAAACCTGGGAGTGATTCCAGCCTGGCTAATGAGCTACGTGGAGCACTCCCAGGAACAGAATAAAAAGACCCAGCTGCCACTACTCTGAGAGCCAGAGTCAGGAGGGAGAGGACAGTGCTTTCTGTAGGAGGAGTGGTGGCGACTGAGAGGGAAAGAGAGAAGAAGAAGAAAAAAGACAAGAAAGTGCTGTGAACTGTATACTGCGCTGCTAAGGGGAAGAACAGGAAAACATTCCCCACTTGAATAAAACGTGTGCTGTGTGCTTAAACTTGTGCCTGTTGTGTCTGCTTGTGTCGGGTTAGGGTGGTTGGAGCACCCTGTCTTGTCACACTCCCAATTCCAATTTCCAATTTCATTGTGCTGTCATTACAAGAGAGAACATGGTAAAAAAAAAAACTTTACACTCCAAACCATTTATGGAAAAAATGCTTCTTGTGTCAGTATATGCCAGAGCACACTGAATGTTGTTGTTTTAATCATTTATTTCTTGTTGTATTGTCTGTCTAGAGATCTCTCTTCTTTCGCGGAATAACAGACAGATGTAATATTATGATACTGAGCACTGAGTATGGTGCCATGAACTATGACAACAGCCTTTCTTCCCTATAGTAAGAGGCCTGGAGACACGGCAAGATTGTCAACACTTCAGATTTTGATAATAAGGAATTACAGTTTCAGCCTGTTGTATCTATCTATCTATTAATTTATTTTCTATATTATAGTTTTTTTTTGCTTGTGTTTTGTATATAGTATTTTGGGACATTCAGAGTTTGATCTCCTTGGGCTGTCTTGACTCTTTAGTTATTCAACAATGTTGTGTTACTGCTTTCATTAGAAGCTATCTGGTATATTCAGGTATTTGAGCTAATCGTGTAGATTAAGGCAAGCAAAGCAAACTCTTCAGGGCTCGTTTATAAGATATCAGCTGCAGTTTTCATGGAAGCAAGATGAGCTGGTAAGAAATTTAAACTTTCTGGAAATTTTAATGTTTTTGTGTTTATGAGCTAATCTAGAAAAGAATGGTGATTACTTGTTTGCCATACCAAAGCATTGCTTCCTCCAGCATATTGAGAGTTGTGAATATATCTCATGGACATTCCTGAGCTTATTAAACTATTTTTGTGTGGTCATTGCAATTTCGTATTAATCTCTGCACAGCTGCTCTTATGCTGTTTATAGTTGATCTGCCAGTTATCAGTCATATGTTTCAGGGATCACGTATTGTAAATTGTCATCTTGTTCAGCCTATATAAGATGGTGGCACCAAGCACCATACCTCCAAGTATGGGATTTCTTTCCAGAAGCATCTTTCCAACAGTTCTTTTGCCTCTAATCACCTCTTTTGCTTTTTGGTCTTTGGAACACATTCCTGATGGCTATTTTCAGGTATTTCAACTCTAGCTGGTTCTCCTGACTACATTTTAACATGCTCCTACTATCATTAATCATTCTCATGGTTTTTCCAGGCTCAATTACAACCTTCTACTCTTGTTGTCACCTACATGTTTAGTATGTGTTTATTGGCCCCTAACATTTAGAATGTGAAATGTAAACAAATAGAATCACCAAAAATTACAGTTTTTCTCGATTGGTTTGGCTCATTTCTTGAAACCGAGATGACATTCTCAAAATAACATGGACAGATCTCCAAACCACCTTGCAAATGTTCACAACAGAATGGCATTTCTCATTGATTTCATCAAATTGCAAATGCCTTAGTACATGTCTCAAGTGTCTCAGTGCATCTTTGCAAATGGTTAAGTACAAGTAGCCTGCAGTTAGCACAATAAGCCCACATTTAGCACATTTTCCAAATAAATAGATCTTGCTGATCTAAACTGATTAGTTGATTCTCAGTCTAATGGTTGTTCTCTCCAAAACATGTCAGCATGATTTCATCGTGTAAGTCATCATATGCACAATAGTCTGTTCAATTGTCAAAATTAGTCAAGAACATAATACCATGAACACCATATATGAATTTCTTGGAACATTTGATAAATTCATGACAGTAATTGACAATCAGGTGAAATTAGAACTTGACCAACGAAGGAGGAGTTTCCCACATCTCAGATGACCAACCAAACAGTTTGTTTAGTTACCTGACAGGTGCTGTCTATTGTTGTGAATGCTGCCAAACGTGTATATATAGAGCTTGGCTAGGGCCAGTACCATTTGAACATGGAGGTACCTCACCAAGTAAATCAAGAAGGGCAACCTCCTGCTCGAGGAAGAAGAAGAGGAGGAGGAGGAGGAGGAAGAGGAAGAAGAAGAAGAGGCGGAGGAGGAGGAGTGAGGATGCGTGGTGGTGGAATAGGGGGAAGAGGCCGAGGAGCACGAAGACACCATGCTGTCCCGGATGAGATTCGGGCCACAATTGTAGACCATGTGGTTAACCATCGCCTGACAATGGCAGAGGCTGGGCCGAGTGCAGCCTAATGTGCCTCGCTCTACTGTCTCCTCCATCATCCAAACCTTTCGCAGGGAAAACAGGTATGTACTCAGTCAATGATGGAGTCATTACAGTATACAGTACTGTGCATACTGTAAAGCAAGACATGTATAAACTCTTCATTCCGTGTGTGTGTGTGTAGGCCCACAGTACTGTAATATATTACCTCAATGTGATGTTGCAATATGATGTTACAGTACAGTAACTCATTCTGTAACAAATACGGCATACATTACGAATTGTCATACAGTGTTGTCCTTTGACTTCTACGTCTAGGATTGGACGACAACCTCACATGGGTGGCAGAAGAAAACTTCTCAATGAACAACAAGAACAAGAGATCTGTAACATGGTGATTGCAAATAATGCTCTCACTTTGAGACAGATCCGTGATGCAATCCTTCAAGACAATGCCATATTCCAAAATGTCAACTCTATCAGCATCTCCACAATAGACCGGGTATTGAAGAAGCATCAGATGACCATGAAGCAGATTTACAGGGTACCATTTGAGAGGAATTCTGACAGAGTGAAAGAGCTGCGGTACCAGTATGTGCATGTAAGTCAGTTATTGGTTGTCTATTATAGTAACATTACAGTAAGCAGTGGTTCCCAATTTGTTTGGTTTTCAGTATCCTCTTTACCTTTAGAATCCAGCTTTATCTGACTACAGCATTTTGCCTAAAAACTGCAACAGTGTTTCTCCCTCTTTGTGTCAAATACTCCCTGCAGTGCCTCTGCATAGGCCTGTACCCCAGGTTTGGAACCACTGGAGTAGTGGCCAGTAGCAGGCTATATTGAACTTGTGGAGGAGAACATAGAACAATCCCATGTAATTTTCTATTTCTGTTGTGTATGACTCCTCTATATGACTGATTTGATTTTTTTTACTCTATTGTAGAGAATAATGGCATTGGAAGGGAATGAAACATCTCACATCCTTGTATTTGTCGATGAGGCTGGTTTCAACCTGGCCAAGGGCCGCAGACGTGGCCATAACATCATTGGTCAGCGGGCCACGGTGGATGTCCCAGGCCAGCGAGGGGGCAATTTAACAATGTGTGCTGCCATATCTGAGAATGGTGTGGCCACACACATCCCCAGTTTAGGCCCATATAACACTCAAAAGCTCCTCATTTTCTTGGACCGTCTTTATACACATCTGGTCCCAGAAAATGAGAGAGGTCTCGAAGGGCCTCACCTACCACACTATGTGATCGTGTGGGACAATGTAAATTTCCACCGTGGGCGCTCATCAGGGCCTGGTTCACCACCCATCCAAGGATGCTCATGGAGCTACTACCACCATACTCTCCTTTCCTTAATCCCATTGAGGAATTTTTTTCCGCTTGGAGGTGGAAAGTCTATGAACATCAGGCTCAAGACCAGAGATCCCTGCTCCATGCAATGGATGCTGCATGTGAGGACATTACAGGGGATCAGTGTAGGGGATGGTTGAGACATTCGCGCCGTTTCTTCCCTCGCTGCATCGCAAGGGAAAATATCCGCTGCGATGTGGATGAGAATCTATGGCCAAACAGAGAGCAGCGTGGATGGCCAGGAGGATGAGGATGGTGGCCAGGAGAGGGACGGTGACGACAACAACCAGTGAAAGTTACCTTAGTTGTGAAACTTTATTTACTGTAAGCCCTACTGTAGGCTAGATATAATTTTTCTTGTTTTTTGTTTGTGTTTATATTTTGTACATGTACAGAATACTGTATACATTTTTATGTACTCTAATGTATGGAAGTTACTTTATGTGTGTCAATAAAAATGATTACAATTTCCTTGGAAGTAGGAGTGCAGTGTGTCTGATGTCAAACTTTGGAGGCTGCTCTTACTGTAAAATCCTTTTTTTTTCAGTTTTATACATAATTGTATTCTGTTGGCTAGACCTCTGCCATAGTGACAAAACATCTAGGCATTTTGACTTGCAGTGCTTACACGATGCCAAAGGGACGATGCATTTTGGGGGCACTAACTATTTAAATGGGAAAGGAATTTAGTTTTGACACATGGGTAAACTATTTTGGGAGAGATACGAGCTTTTGCAGGTGATCCATGGTGTTGTGCTAAACCATCCAGGTTATTTTGGAAAAACGCACTAAGTGAATGCAAATGAGCCAACGCAATTGAGAAAGATCTTTGACATTTTGATGGTACTGACTCTTTATATGGGAAAGGAATCTATTTTGAAGCATGTATGAACAGTTTTGGGAAAGATATGACCTTTTGCTAGTGAGCTGTAAAGTTGCGCAGAACTGTAAGACTGTTTGGCCAAATGATCTTATAGTTTTAAGAATGTAATTTCTGTTTCAAGAAATGAGCCAAACCAATCGAGAAAAACTGTAATAAATATGAAATATGTCAACAATCATAAAATCAGTCTCAGATGTTTGCCAAAAAAATGAATACATGAAATAGAAATCATACCTGAAATACCTGAATTTTGTTTTACAGAAACATGAGACAGCATGACAGGAGAACTGAAGCAAAGTTATTCATTTATATATTTATGTGTGTATGTTTAGATATCCAGCAACCTTGGCTGGATCCTGCAAACCCTCTGGATGTCCCGCAGGGCAGCTCAATCAACTGAGTGATCACTTGTGGCTGGCCTGTACACTGGCACTGTGAGTGCTGTGCAGAGTGGAGGCAGGACCTCTGCGTTTTTCCCAGTTGATTCTGTGGTTCGTCAGGAGTGTGTTCTTGCTTCTACTCTGTTCAATGCTTGTATGGGCTCGGTATTGGGCAAGGTAGTGGGGTCTAGCAGCTGTGGGGCATCTCTTGGTGAAGAAAGATTCACAGATCTTGACACTGCTGATGATGCTCTGTCAATGGATGCTCTGATCGGGGTGCTCAAGAGACTGAGTGAGGAGTCTGAGTGTCTGGGCTTGCGAGTGTCCTGAATAAAAACCAAAATCCAGGCCTTTAATGACCTTGGGCACAGCCATCAGCAGTGTGTCTGTTTGCGGATGGAGTGTTGACCTTGTTGAGAGGTTTACTTACCCTGGTAGTGACATTCATGTCTCTGGTGACTCTTCCTGTGAAGTCAGCAGATGGATTAGGAGAACATGGGGGGGTCATGAGGTTGCTGGAAAGGGGTGTGTGGTGCTCCTGATATCTATGCAAAAGGACGATGGTCCAAGTCTTTAGAGTCCTGGTGCTTCCTATCTTACTATATTGTTGTGAGACATGGACGCTATCCAGTGACCTGAGACGAAGACTGAACTCCTTTCATACTGTGTCTCTTCAGAGAATCCTTAGGTACCACTGGCTTGACTTTATGTTGAATGAGCGGTTGTTCATGGAGTGCCGAATGAGGCACATTACCTGCATTGTAAGGGAGCGTCAGTTACGGCACTACATTGTTGAGGACCCAAGTGGCTAGACCAGGCCAAGGGGTCGCCCACATAACACCTGGCTGCGGTAGATAGAGGTTCATTTCCAGAGGGTAGGACTGGACCGCGTGTCTGCCTGGGAGGTTGCCAACTGGGATTGTGAGTTGTTTCGACGAGTAGTGAGTGTGGTAACGCACTGTACCAGTGCATGCTCCCCAACTTGACTTGTTTGGATAGATAGATAGATAGATAGATAGATAGATAGATAGATAGATAGATAGATAGATAGATAGATAGATAGATAGATAGATAGATAGATAGATAGATAGATAGATTTAACAAACATTATTTGTCCCCAGTGTGAAATTTGGCTAAAGAACATTGACTGAATGAATTGATTTCATTCTTCAAATATGAAATGCAAGTGAATGTCCGTCATTAGCCCATCCAGCCATCCTCTAATCCATTTCTCCTAATTTTGTCACTCTAAAATAATGTAAATGGTATGAAAAAGCTGTGTGTTTTAAAGATATCACTAACAGTATGATTGTGAGGCAGACAAAGTTCTTCACAAAAGTCATTAAGGTCAGTTGCACTTCAGGAGAGCCATGTTAATTATAATACATTTAACCAAGCGTATCCCTGCCTGAATTGTAACCCTAGAAGGTGAGTGCTTTGGATAATGAGAAATTATTCAGGCTACAATTTTCAACATGGGTGGCCCACTTAAATCCAATGTTGCTATTAGTGCTCTAATAATTTTTCACATCACTAGCACACCTTTCAAGCTGGTCATCTTGCTTTAATCAAGATGTCTTGCAGAGTACTTATCTCCATTAGCACAAGTTGCTTAGTGTTCTTAATACACACCGTTGGTTCTAAGGGTAACCATGGTAAAGTCATGCCACGGGTCATGGAGCCTGGTTCTTTCACTGTTTTCCAATGCTATCCTTTAATTGTCGTGAAGACTTGCAATGTAGAGATGTCTTGGATAAATATGCTGTATCTTGTATTCAGTTCATAGATTTGCTTCCCCAAGACATTTTTTTGCAGTCCCCTGTCTGCCATCTTCACAGTACATATATATTCAGCTGCTGACCTGCTCTTTCAATCACTTACTGTTTTAAGAAGCTGTGTTTTGAATTATCAGACACATACTCCTGATCTAGTACCTTACCACCCAATGCATATAAGCCATTATTTCTATTTTATAATATACAGTAAGCTGAGTGGCTATATCCCAAGTGCATGGCTTAGGAAAGCTGCCAACCACTAACAGCAGAAGCAAGTTACCTCACACCGTGTCTTTTAAAACCTTCTAAACTCTCATGGGTGGCAGAAATTAAAATATGGAATTATCAGGATTTACTGGAAATTAAAGAAATGCTCACCAAACCACATCCCACCGGTTTACATACTAGCATATGTCTTGTCGGGTATACTCAATGCCTGAATTCCTGGCTTCTTAGAAAAGTAGTTTTGCTTGAAGGTTTAAACTTCTGTCTGTGGAGGAATTAATTGCACTGTCCTTTAGTAAGACACGCCATAGCATCCTGCCTTCAGATGTGTTACTTCCCTTTCATGTTAATGCCTAAGGGCAGCAGGCCAGAAGACACTTTTAACTGAAGAGGAAGGATGAAAAAAGCAACAATGAAAAAATGAGATACGAGGGGAAATAATGTGGGCATGGCCATCTGTTCAACGTGAAGAACTGCAGGAATGTCAATGCCGGATCAGCAAGTAAAAACAGATTATTGACCTATAAAGAGGCAGTTGGTGCTAAAATTATCCATGGCTCATGTTGTTGGACAGAAGAAGCCACTTGATCTACAGCTGGACAGGAAATTACTAGAGGCACAAGAAATTTCCCCATTCAGACAGCTGTCAGGGAGGTGGGTAGATACAGAAACTGAATGCTGTGGATTAACGCCTTGCCTTTAATCAGTTGAGAAAAAAAATCCCAGTGGCCACCTTTTAAAATAAAGGGTGTGAAGAATGCATAAAAAACTTGAATGTTCCTGGATTAAAACTCAAGTGACCTGATAGTGCAAGCAACTTACAGAAATTTAACTCAGAAGAGTAAATTACATGCAAAATGAAAATCAAACCTATATTCAGAATTATTTGAGTCACGAGAGTGTGAGCATGGGTGAGTTTACATGTTGATGGACCAGCGTCTTATTTAAGCTTGGTTCGTGTTTTGAACTCCTGCTTCTGTGCAACCTGCAGGATTCATTCCTTTGAAAAGGTTAATAATTTTTCATTTTGCCTTAACATTTGTTTATGACTTTACTTTTATGATGGTGATGTCATTGTCAAAGCCATTTTTTAAAGTTATTTTTCCTTAGGATCACAATTTTTCTGAGGCTGCTCTTCCTTGTGTGGTCTCTACACATTGCTCCCACTTTTTTAACCACTTTATATTTTTCAGGATCCTTCAGAACTTTCTCTTCAACTTATTTTGTTGAGGGTCCATCTTCATACCAGAGAGTGGAAGATCTTGTAACTGTTATTTAATTCCAGTTGCAAATAAAAACTTGACGCTGTTGCTCCACTCAAAGTCAGAGGCCTAACCTCAGAGCTCAGTAATGGGGCTCTTACTTTTTTGCCTGGAGAAGGGGCCTGAGTTGCCTCGAAAGCTTCCATATTATAATCTTTTTAGTTAGCCAATAAAAGATGTAATTTTGCTTGAGATCTCACTAGGCTCATAAAAGAAATGGAAGAAAGATAAGCTCCAGATTTCCTATGAAATTTTAAAAACATGTCTGGTTAACTATCAGAAATAAATTAAAACCATTATGGCACAATACTTTCCTGATATCATCTCCAAACATTCTCATAGTCCTAAAGTGTTATTTAGTTCAATAAATTCATTGTTAAACTCTCCCTCTACTACATGTCCTAATGCAACTATGGAAAACTGTAAAAATTTCAGAACTTTTCTTTTGATAAAATTGCCATGGTTAGGACTAACATCTTGTCTTCCTCTCAAGACCCTTCTGAGCTGAAAGTATGTTCCAATGTCTTGAATCACTTTTAGCCTGTGTTTCTTTGCAGTCCAACTGATTTAGTAATGCATTTAAGGCTGCCCACCAGGTCAGTGGACATTATTCCATCATGATTTCTGATGGATGTAATACACACAGTAGTGCCTGAAAGAGAATCAATAGCTGCTCAGTAAAAGGTACTCTTCCTTCTTATTTTAAGCATGTTGTACTAGCATCTATTATAGAAAAGCCTAATTTATCCATTCTCCAACCCACTATATCTAAACTACAGGGTCATGGGGGTCTGCTGGAGCCAATCCCAGCCAACATAGGGCACAAGGCAGGAAACAAACCCCAGCCCACCACAGGGTGCACACACACACACCAACCAAGCACAATTTAGAATCGCCAATACACCTAACCTGAATGTCTTTTGACTAGAAACTCATGTAGACAACATGCAAACTCCACACAGGAAGGACCCGGGAAGCGAACCCGGGTCTCCTAACTGCAAGGCAGCAGCGCTACCCACTGCACCACCGTGCTGCCCTAATTTAGATCCCTAAATTCAAAATCATTTTAGACCATAACTAAATTGCCATTTTCATGCAAAGTATTGGAAAAAGTTATTTTTTCTCAGCTTTTCTCGTTCGTAACTAAATATGCCATTTTTGACACTTATCAGTCAAGTTTCAGGGCGCACTATAGTACAGTATCAGCCATCTTTAAAGGTTAATGAATTTGTATTGGCTGCCAATTCTAGATGTTGTGCTGTTTTGATTTTGGAAGACCTAGATGCTGCCTCTGATATAAACAGTACTTTTAAATGTCTCATTACCTCTCCCTCCTTTTACCTGTAAACGTCACATTTCTTTCTGAAACCTTAAAAATATCTGTCCATGTATCCTTACTAGACCCCTCTCTGATCTTTTCCTGTCTTCCCCTATTCCATCAACACTAGATAATCTTGTTGATGACTATAACACATCCCTTCTTTCAGCATTAGATAAAACAGCTCTTTTAAAACATAAGGAGGTTTCTTTTAAATGTTCATCTCCATGGTACAATTCAAAATTACAGTCTATGAAAGCAGCTGGTCAACACCTTGAGAGAATGTCACGTTAACACTGGCCTCACTATGCATATCCAGGGTTTTTCGGACCACCACAGAGCTTACTGGGATGCACCAACTGCAGCCAAAAACACACATTATGGCAGAATAATAGAAAGTGGCCAACTTCACCTACATCTGCCCAATTACCTCTTCTACTGAAGTCTGAAAAGTCCCTCTACTCTTTCCATAATAAAGCTCAAAATAATTCAACTAACATAAATCCATTATCCATTTATATCAGTGGTTCTCAACCTGTGGGGTGGGCCCCCCTAGGGGGGCGCGAAGTAACAAAAAGGGGGGTGCAAAGATGTGAAAAAAAGAAAACAAGAATTAAAAATTTGAAAAAAAACATCTGTTGACACCAAAACAAATTAACTTAAACTACATTCTGATACTAGAACAATAAATATAGAGTTAGATAAATGTCTATAAAAGTTAAGTAGATATAATAAAGTATGCATCTGTATTTCAAAAAAATGTTAGGGGGGTGCGATTAAAACTATTATGAAAACTCGGGTCGCAAATACTTAAAGGTTGAGAAACACTGATTTATATCATACTCTGTCTTCCCACTCCATCCTGCTCCTTTTCTAAATTCTCATCAGTCACATCTACATTTGTTAATGATCTTCTTGTCTACTGGACCCCATCCCCACCACACTTCTTAAATCCTTCCTTCATGCCATAATCCTGACTGTTATGACAACCCTTGACACTGGCTTTGTGCCAATCATTTTTAAAATTGTTTTAGAATCCCATTGTTAAAAAAGTCTGGTCTTGATGCCGACATTCTTAACAATTCTCGGCCTATCTCTTACTTACCTTTTTTGTTAAAAGTTCTTGAGTGTGTTGTAGCCTCTCAACTCACCAATTACGTAACTTCTAATAATTTGATGGAACCCTTTCAGTTTGGTTTCAGGGAAAACTGCTGTTTCATGTAACTAATGATTTGCCTTTGGCAGCAGACTCTGAACAAACCAGCATATTAATTCTGTTAGTTCTTAGTGCAGCATTTGACACTGTCAGACATGACATTTTACTGTCCAGAATGGAGAACATGCTGGGTATCTCTGGCACTGCCTTCCAGTGGTTCAAGTCCTATCTGACCGACAATCAAGAGTTTGTTAGTCTTGGCAACAGCAGGTCCAGCTCAGCACTGGTCACACAAGGAGTTCCTCAGGACTCTGTCCTCGGCCCTCTGCTCTTCTGTATCTGTATGCTTCCCCTTGGCCATATTGTTCGTAGCTATGAACTAAGTTATCATTTTTATGCAAATGGTGCTTAACACTATGGAGCGTAACTCTTTAAAATTAAATTGCAACAAAACTGAGTTCCTGCAAATTGGCACTAAAGTGCAACTTAAGAACTTTTCATTCACTCTTGATGGTGATCTCATCAGACCTTCTTCTAATGCAAGGAATCTTGGTGTCATTTTTGATTCCTCCCTTTGTTCTTTCCAGCTTCTTTACATATCTTTTCTTTGCTCATGCCCGTCCTTTTCTACTGTTGAGAAACTTGTTCATGCTTTTATCACACCCTGCATCTATTATTTTAATTCCCTACTAGAAGATTCCCCTTCAAATCTTAAAACTCTAAATATTCAAAACTCTGCTACAAGAGAAATAGCAACAGCGGGGACATAATATCCATCCTCCTTTGTCTTCATTGACTCCCTGTGTCTTACAGGATTGAATACTGTATAAAATTTTATTAACATCCCATAAACCTTTAAATGGTTTTGCACCAAACTACATCAGTGACTTTCTCTATCACTATGCTCCTGTTCACCACTAAGGTTCTCTGTTTCTGGCACTCTACGGATGACAAGGCCTTCAGCTGTATAGCACCCAGACTAATTAGATCAGCTGATTCCATTCTTTGAAAAAACAACTTAAAACTCCTCTGTTCAGGAAGGCATTTAACTTAACCTGACATTCGGAACCTTCTTTCATTTTACCTCTCTGTCCAGATGTTCCTGTTATTTTGTGTGTGTTATATTACAAATTATGTTGTGTCTAAAAATATTTTTCTAGCATTGAATTATTATTTTACTCTGGTTTATTGTTTTATTCTGTTTAATGGTTTTTATGTCCTGTTTTTATGTTTTAGTGTTCTATGCAGAAAATGTTGTTACATATACACTGCTGTTCTTTCTGAGGGTCTGTGAAGGGCCTTGAGCATGGAGAAGGCTCTATATAAATTATTATCTCTCAATCCTCTTGGATCATCTTATGAATGTGGTGGGTATTTATGGTACTGCTTTATAGTTGTTTAGTTCATAAAAAAAATGAGAGGACTTCTTTAGCGAGGATTAGTAGCTTTTTTTCTTCAGCATCTATTGCCTGTGGGGTTCCTCAGGGTTTCATTTTGGGTCCTGTCTTGTTCTTTTTTGTATATGCTTCCTTTAGGTTATTTTTTTATGGTTGTTGTGCATCATCATAGTCAAATTAGATTTGTTGCTTATAATTACATAACATTGAACAAACTGAATTATAAATCTGACGTGCATTGTATTAATATTTACATATTTCTAAACCTGGGCTATTTGGTGGTAAAGTGTTCACACTTTAAGTGAGTAGTGAACTGGAAAACTTACAACTTTAATTATATGGCTATACTTAATAAATAATTCAGTTACACTAAGCTTTTATTTACAAGGTCTTTTTTATTTTCACTATATTTTTACTCTGGTTCTATTGTTAAATATAGCAACAATGTGTAAATACCATAAAAATGGAAAATATTAGGCTTGGTAATTTTTCTCCTCAGAAAACATTTAATTTAAATAAATAATAAATAGTGACAAATGCAGAACAGGTCCAGCAAATGCGGGTTGTGAAAGCATCCTTGATTGGTGAAAAACAGCCAGGGGAAAAGAACAAAGGCAAGTGAAAGGGCCATGACAAAATTCAGCGTGGGAGAGAATGACCTTTGCTTGCAGGGAGAAAGAGAATGTCTTGGTATGCTAAAGTACAAGTAGGAGTCTGTCTTATGCTATGCCTCGAGGTGCAACAGGCAGAAACATCAAAGTAGATGGGAGAGGCAATGGAGACTGGACAGGAAACTGAGTAGAGTCCTGCTAGAGGGTAGATGGTCGAGCAGATATTGGTGGTGCTTGATTTTCCACTTTGAGAGAGAAAAAGATGACAGAGAGCAAACACGAAACCACAAGTTGTCCTGGGTGATAGATGCCAACACTTCAGTTCCAAGAGTGGAAATAGTGACAGGAAGCCTATCTAACAAAACAACTACATTAGACTAGAAAGAACCCAGAACTTTTCTAGCTAAGGGACAGCAACACACATTTCCTCATGTGAGGGAGGTAGAAGATGCTCCTTTTGTTCAACTCATTCCGGCTCCTCCTCGGAATTCCCAGACATTCCCAATTCGGCTGGTAGATATAATCCTTCAAGCACGTCCTGGGTCTTCCCCTGAGTTTCCTCCAGTAATTGAAATTGTGCCAGATTTTTGCATCCACATCACATTTCTATGTGTTTACCACATGCCTAATGTGTTTTTCCTGGACTATGTGTAGTATTATTTTTGTTTTACATGAATATATATTTCTAGATTCATTAACTATTTATTGTCTTTGTATATATATACCTGCTGTAGCTTTTTTCTTCTTTGAATGAATTGGATATGCAAGTGACCTAACCAAAAACCAACAAATAGCTTCAGTGTGCCGACTTGAAAGAATTTCCTTTTCTTCACCCTGCTGCATCCACCTTTGTGACTGTTTTCATTGACATGGCTTTACATTGTATTTACAGTACTAAGGTGTTGTACCATGTTAGCCATTATGAATGTAGTGAGAAGTCAAGCAAAATGACACCTTTTATTGGCTAACTAAAAAGATTACAATAGGCAAGCTTTCGAGGCAACTCAGGCCTCTTCTTCAGGCAAGATGTACTGAAGAAGGGGACTGAGTTGCCTCGAAAGCTTGCATATTGTAATCTTGTTAGTTTGCCAATAAAAGGTGTCATTTTGGTTGACTTCTCACTACATTTTATTTATATAAATTTGAACACACCACCATGACATTCCGGAATTCACACCACAACTAATGCTGAAAGTAATTATTAAGATAACATAATATCATTTTTCAAGTAAAAGTAGCTGCTTCATTGAGAGAAGCTTCAGTTTTTAAGACATAAATATCAGTAGGTTTTTACTGAAGCTCTTGAGAGGACAGAAAAGACAGTATGGGGTGAAGTGTTAGGGTTTCATGGAGGTTATCATTTAATGACAAATATTCCAGTATTCATCTCAAGCTAAATGCAGTAGAGATGAACACTTTTGTTCCTGAATTGCTCATACAAGTAGTCTGGCTTCAACAGTCACCATAGAAGGAATGAACACCAACTTCTGGTTGGTTTGCTTCTCTTATAACCAGGTGGTGGGATTTCTGGGGTAGACCAGAAGCATCATCACCAGCGTTCCTAGGGCTCCTCCTGTACTCTAGGGCTGGAAGAGGAAGAGTGGTTAGTAGCTGTGTGTCTCCAAACACCAAACAAGAAAGAGCAAACATTGAGTATGGTGGAGAGGCAATGGTATGCATACTCCTTCTCTCTCAAAACATACAGGTAAATGAGTTTGTACATTCTTACATTTCTATCTAAAAATATGTTAAAAAGTTGTTTTCTAAGCAGGCAAATGAAAACAATATAGATAACAAAAAGAGTTCTGTCTTCATTAGGGTGAAAAAGAATGTTCATTCAAGATTAACAAGCTATAAATGATGAGCATAATTGAAATTAAGAAATGAAAACTAAACAAAATTACATCTGTCATTTGAGGAGATGGCGATTGGTTTGAATAAATTAGTTATATAAGATGACAAAAGAAAAATAAAACTATTAAGGAATCAGTAGAATGTATGTAAAATTTACTATATAAACTGTGACCATTTCCATAAAATTGGCTAAATAGATATATTGAATGTGGATGGTGACGCCTTTGTGGTGGCACAGGTAGATTCTCCTTGATATTCCTGGCAGATCATGATCTACTTTGTAAGTTCTCCCCATGTCAGTGTCAGTGGTGAAATTTCTTCTCATATTTTATAAATGAAAATGCTGAATTTCCTTTTGCTTGATATGATTAAGCGAGGGTGAGTAGGCATTCTCGGTGACGTGGCACTGCCCAGTTCAGCGCTGACCAGTGCTTTACACCTAAATCTTCTGAACATAATAATAATATTCTAACAATCATTTCAGTTGTTTATTATGGAGGAATATTTCTGGCAAAATATATATACAAATAAATTAAATGCATTGTGAAATGTGACAATAAATAGATAATAACAAATTGGTGAGTATGCATAAATTATTAAATTGATCATAAAATATGTTTGTTTTTTTTTGTTTTTTTGCTTATTTTGAGCACACCCTCCCGACTTTAATGGGTGAAAATGACAGCTTTTATTTCAAGGCATATTTTATGCTATGTTCAGTGACACTGAAGTAAGAAATAATTATTTATTACATAAAGAAATGAGTAAATTTCATGACTCATTTAATTATTTAAGTTCATGTATCAGTTGGTATGCAGAGTACAGTGAAATTTTTACACGCTTGTCCAACCAACATTGCAACATATCATCACTCTCTATTACCAAGATAAACAAGAATGTATTAAATGCATAATCATTTCAAATGATAGAAAATCAGTAACCTGCTTATCTCATCTTTACCTCTGTTTCTATGGAATTTGTTCAGACAGTTCCTGTTAGAAAATAATGTCACATTAAAAAACCCGCTTGACCCCGTTGTGGAGGTTGTGGAATGCTGGAGCCTACCCTGGCAATGCTAATCACAAGGCAACCCAGGACAGAATGCCGAACCTCTACAATATTGGTAGGTAAATCTAAATAAATGTATCCCAGCAAGGGGATACTCAAGTAGGCCAACTTGGAATGCAACTAGACTCTGGATCCCTACGCCAGCACTGCTAACCAATGCAAGCCAATGACACGCTGGCCAGTATAAGGTTTATCTATTTTACTAGAGATATTTTAAGTTGAAATTCACAACAATGAGTCTTTCATGGTTATTATTTTTATATTCCTCATTGTTTTTAGCATCAGATTGCCGTTCCAAAAGTTCAGTGAGAAGGCCTTTATTTAATAACATAACAAATGAAACAATCTGGGGAAAGTAATTCTTGATTTAGATGAAATAAAATCCAGCAGATGCAGACTCTCCCCTGCTGTCTGTCTGCTTCTAGTTTGGATGTAATGGATAATAATGAAACAGAAGCTTTTGCTCAATTAAGTTAGCCTGCAGCTAATGCAAACAGGGGAAATTGGATTGTACAGGGTGGGCACGACACTAAGATGACGACTTCTTTGAAAGGCTATTTTAGATTCACCTTATAATGTGTGTTACCTGAAGGGGAAGAAAGGCAAATGCTATAAATTTGGAGAGTGTCACTTAGTCATATGCTGTACTTACAATGGTAACCACCAAAAGCTTCATTTTCCAAACCTGCCTCAGGCCTCATTAAGCTGATTCTGATAGCACTACATGGAAACTACGTACACAGCATTCTTCAATTGATTATTCACACATATTTATAGATCTATTTATGCCTCCCTACAGTATCCAGATAGAACTTGTAACATGATCCAAGGGAAGGGCATTTCATATCATTGTGCACGCCCTGTATAGATGATATGACAATAACATCCACTTGACTTGACTTGACTTGACATGTTATGCCTCCTGTGGAAAGATCAGCCTTGACACAGACAGACATGACACCAGATGTCCACAAGACCTGTTTTTATTCGCAGTTCTCACTTCCTCTTACACACGGTGCCTTAACCACCCACAATACTCACTGTCCTTTTCCACTCTTCTCTTCTGCCACCTTCACTTCTCCACACACAAGCTCTGTCTTCTTCCTCCTGACTACGCCAGTGTAAAGGCCAGGCCTGACACAGACAGATGTAGGGCACAGGTTCAAAGCACACAGTGCTTTTATTTTCCTTTTCCCCCTTGTGGAAACGTCTTCCCCATTCCCACAAGCATAACAACACAGTCCCAAACACAGCACAAATAATATTTTCTCTTTTCCTTTTCTTCTTCTTTTCTTCCTCTCCTCTCCGGCAAGCTCAGTCCTTCTCGTCCCGACTCTGGCTCATCTAATGGAATGAGGCGGCCCGTTTTATACTGCCCTGGATGTGCTCCAGGTGCTTTCTCATCGCACTTCCTGGTGTGGTGGAAGTGCTGCATGAGCACCTGAAAGCACTCCGATTGTGCCTAGAATCTCTTCGGGCAGCACTTTCAGTTGTGGCAGAAGTGCTTCAGTCCAGGGCTCCATGATCCTCCAGGTGCCCCCTGGTGGTGGCCATTGGGCCCAACAGGGATGAGCTTCTATGCTGCCCTCTCATGGCCCAGGGAAGGTATTGTCCCTCTCCTGGTCCTTCCAGGCGTCCTGGCTGGGCAGGATCCCCAGCCACCCACCACACTCCATACAATTCAGTAAAATGATTTATTTGTATTTGAAATCTATTTGTAATACCCTCTTTTTCAAATTTAACATTTAAGTGGCCTCAGTCTATTCCAAACAACAATGACGACAAGACAGAAAGCAAGAATAAAACTAAAAATTAAAAAAATATATATATATATATATATATATATATATATTGTGGAGGACTGCCGGCTTCTCATGCCGGTCCTCATCCCCAGGCCGCCAGGAGGAGCTCTCCCGACAGCAGGATAGTGCCCCGAGGTCCAGCAGGGCCTCATGGACTTTGTAGTATTTATACACAGCCTCGCTGGATACCTTGGGGGCCACCAGGAGTGGCTGTGGTGGGGCTTATGGGCTCTTTTGTGCCTTATGACCCGGGGGTACGTCACGGTCATGTGACGGGAAGGAACGACATGCTCCCGGGTTGAAGTAAAGACTGATTGCCCTGACCCGGAAGGAAAAAGGAACTGTGGACTGTTGGGACAGAAACACCTCCGGGTCAGGGGCTATAAAAGGGCGGTGCCTCGCTCCAGACAAGATGCTGAGTTGGGAGGCAGGGTGGCTAAGCGTCTGGGAGTGGAGGATTGTGATTGAGTATTGTTTATTTGGTTTATTGAAGAATAGTGGAGTGGTGGTGCTTTGTGCACATTATTGATATAATAAATATCATTATTTGACTTTTACCTGGTGTCTGACGTGGTGTCTGAGGGTGCAAGGGTGCGAGCAAACACTTAATCTGTCACAATATATATATATATATATATATATATATATATATATATATATCACCTATATACTGTATATATATCACCTATATACTGTATATATCACAGAAATTCAGAAAGAAAACAGGGCATATTTAACATTGGATACAAGTAATATTCACATAAAACGCTGAATAAAGATAAATACAGGATATACAAAGTATTGCAATAGAATAATAGGCATTAAACCAGAATAACATACCACAATACAAAATATTACAAGAAAACCCAGAATAAATAACATAATGTGTGATACAGATACAAATTATTCTGAGCCCCTGGATAGAGAGTGTAAACTGAAAGAAGGGTCAGAAAGTCCAAGTTAGTTAAATGCCTTCCAGAACAAATGAGTTTTAAGTTGTTTTTAAAAGAATGAACTGAGTAGGCTGAACTCATTAATTTTGGTAGGTTGTTGAAAAGTCTAAAGGCTTTGTCTCCCAAAATACACATATTAGTTTGGAGCACAATGAGATTGCCAGAATTGGTGGACCTAAGTGAGTAGACAACAGCATTGTGATAGAAGGGGTTACTGATGTAGATTGGAACTAGACCATTTAATTCTTTATATGTTAGTAACAGAATTTTAGATTCAAATTTTGCAAGACAAAGGAAGCCAGTGAAGGCAGAGCAGAATGGGTGTTACTGTATATGCTCACTGTTGTGGGTCTGTGTAAGAACTCTTACAGCAACTGCAGCTGTGATAAAAGATTTGAAGGAGCACGTGCCAGTAGTCGAGTTACAGTAGTCGATGCAGGATGTAATAAAAACATGAAGACGTTTTTCAGTGTCAGAAAAGGAGAGAAATAATTGAACATGGGTTATGTGGTATATGTGAGTAGAATAAGACAGAAAGGAATCAAAAAGGACCAAGATTCCTAGGAGAAGAAGTCTGATATGATCACCAAAAATGATTGAAAAGGAGCTCATTTTCTTTAACTGAGTATTAGTGCTAATTAAGGTATTGCTGTTTAGTTTTAAAGAGTTTGCTTTCACTCAGTCAAGTTGTGAGCTGAGCAAACTTTGTTGAACTTTCACTTTCGTAACACTGAAGTAGACTGAAAAAACACTGAAAGTAGCCTTGGGTATGGTGCCAGTTTATCACTGGGCAAAATCTCATACACACATAATCCGGAGTCAGTTTAGGTTAGAAAATCAGTTTAACTTAGATATTGTAGACACGGTGGGTGAAACTGGAGTACCAAAAACACAATTCGGTACGCAGAACCGTGTTAACTTTACAGCACACTGGAATTAGAATATGATTTGAACCTAAGACTCGAGCTGCTAGGCAGCATTGCCAACCACCATTTTTACCCCCTAAACAAGCTTTCATTAAAGTTTCTTAATTGCTATGGAAATAATGTATTTACAAGATGGAAGAAATTCCAGATACCTGTATCTCCTAAGTTTTAAGTTGGGCAGCACATTTTAACATTAAAATGTTATTTTTGGGATTGGAGAAAAAAAAACGTATTGTTGCTGATAATCTGCAGTCATCCCAAAATGCAGATTGTATAGTAACACTGAAGCAGAGCACTGGCATCAGAACCACATACAGAAAAACAGAAAAGTTCCTTTGGCTTAATCACTCTTGCTCCACTGTGGTTTGGCATTCATTTAGAAACCTGAATCAACTTGTTCTATTGGTGCACCCATAATTTGCACTGACTTTCAATTTAAAAATCCAAACTTTTCTGTATAGGTAGCAAAGTAGTTAGTGGAATCCCAACTTTTCTTCATATATGCCAAAGTAGTCAGTGCTGCTGCCTTGCAGATAATGGGGACCATGTTTGACAGCTGGTCTGGTTATGTCGAGTTCGCTTGTTCCCCCATATTGTTCTCCAGGCACTTCAGAAAATGCAAACTCCTTGAAGTGTGCAAAGACCACAACCTGGTCTCAGGCCTTGCGCTTGATTTTTTTGAGATGGAGCCCATCTCTCAACAGTATCTACCATTGGATTTAGGTAACTTAGTAAATGGATTAATGGACCAATTCCTTAAAGTCTGAATGGCTGCAGTTATTGAATTCTTCTTGGTCAGCGGCTTGCTGTTTTCTAAATATATCACAAAAGCAAATGCTTAAGAGAAAAACTTTAGTTGACCACCCCTAGGAACTATACATTAGAAGAAAACTAATCACAGTGGTCTTTAGAGAAAAGGGTGTTATACAATCACATATTTTAAAGGGGAATCCTTTTAATGTGCCTCCCCCTGTAGCTGACACAATGACTCTCAGCAGGTATATTTAAGGCATCAGGTAAATTAATCAAGAACACTTCTGTGCAGCCCAGGCACCAACAACTGTATATTACCTGCATCTTCCATTTATTTTGTGAACCCTCTTACAAAAAATGATATACATGTAAAATATACACTCACTAGGCTAGGGATCTGCGTGCGCAATTAGGTTTCCAGTTTTAATCCATTTCACTGTGATTCCCCTCTGTTTGGGCCCTTGAGGAAGGTCTTTAACCAGCAATTGTTCCATCCTGGGTATGACGTTAACCTGCATCCAGCCCTGCAAGTAGGTCCTCCAAATTGCAGTGAAAACTTGGAGGTTGGTGGCAGGACTGGCACTACTGTCACTGTAAAAAAAACCTCACACTTGTCCATTCCATTCAAACTACTGTGGTGCTGAGGTGACACTCGTTGCACTGCTAACTTGGGTCCTAATTAGGGATCCTGATGTGGTTTGCTGTGTGGTGGGTGCAACTCCCAACTTAGTAAATTATTAGGAACACTATACTAATACTGGGTCTGGCCTCCTTTTGCTTCTGTTCTTATGTAGCATGGATTCCACAAGATTTTGGAAACATTTCTTTGAGATTCTGTTCAATGTTGACATGAATGCATCACACAGTTTTTGCAGATTTGTTAGTTTGCACATTCACACTGGAAACATCCTGTTCCACCACATCTTACAGGGGTTTTATTGGATTCAGATCCAGGAACTGGGCAGGCCACTGAAGAACACTGAACTCATTATCATGTTCATGAAACCAGTTTGAGACACCTTGTGACATGGTGTATTATCATGAAAGGAGCCTTTAGAAGATTGGTAAATTGTGGCTATCGACATGGTCAGCAGCAATCCTCAAATAATCCATGGCATTCAAGCACTGATTGATTGGTATTAATGGGCCCAAAGTGACCAAAAAAAAAACAATTCTCCACATAATTACACCACCACTGCAGCCTGGACTGTTGACACAAGACAGGTTGGATTGGTGCTGCTGGCATCAAATTCTGATTATACAATCTGCATGCCTCAGCAGAAATCGAGATTCATTTGACCTGGCTATGTCTTTCTAGTCTTAAGCTGTCTAGTTTTAATACACCTGGGCTCAATGCTGCCTTAGTTTTCCGTTCTTGGCAGACAGGAATGGAAGCAGATGTGGTCTTCTGCTCTGGTAATCCATCCACCTGAAAGTTTGATGTGTTATGTATTTTGAGGTGATTTTCTGCTCACCACAGTTGTAAAGACTAGTTATTTGAGTTACTATAGAATATCTGTCAGCGTGAACACGTCTATACAGTCTCCTCTGACCGCTCCCATCAACAAGGCATTTCCATCCACAGAACTGTAGCTAACTGGATGTCTTTTTGTTTCTTTTCCATTCTGAGTAAACCCTACAGACTGTTGAATGTGAAAACCCCAGGAGATCAGCAGTTCCAGAAATACTCAAACCAGCCAGCCTGGTACTAACAATCACGCTGTGGTCCAAATTACTGAGATTATATTTTTTTCCCCAATTCTGGTGTTTGATGTGAACATTAAATGAAGTTCCTGACTTGTATCTGCCTAACTTTCTGCATTGCACTGCTGCCATATGATTCGCTGGTTCTATAATTGCATGGATAAGCAAGTGTACCGGTATCCCTAATAATTTGCTTAGTGAGTCTATTTTCTAAAATTTACATATACTACTAGAATATATTTTTGAATATTTTATAAAATACTTTAAGGATAATTATAGTATAATATCTGGCAGCATGATGTAACGTATTGTTAGTGATGTTTATTATTTCTGTCAAACTATTTTCCAATATGTTTTCCAAAATAAAATATGTATTTTATATTTAAAAACATAAACAACAATATAAAGTAAGATGTATTTCGGAAAATGATTACAATAAATTTTAAAATACATTGTGTTACTTATGCTATACTGTACAATATAGTTTAGAGTACACATTTTAAGATATTTGTCATTTTTGTGTATTTCAGTACAGTATATTTTTGAAATGTATTAAACATACATTGAGAATATCATCTAATACATTACTTATAGGTTTTCTTATATTAAGATATATACTAAATGAAACTGCACTGTGACTTTGCATAAGTTATAAACCTAAACTGAGTACAATTAAGTTATAAGGTTGTAAATTGAAGCCTGTTTATGCTATTAAACTACCTTCTTAAACTTCTTCACTTCAGTGAGTTACAAGGTGTTCAAAAGAAATTGGAATCTTTGGGAAGACTGTGTTCAGCTTTTTCCTGCTAAAAAGATAAAACATAACAGAATATGTTGCTACCTCATATACAAAATATTTGGAAATATATTTGTTACAATATACTAAGGAGCTACAGCTTCCTCTTGACCCATATCTGGATAAGCATAAAAAGGATGGATGGTTAGATTTAGTTTCTGTATTATTTTTAACTATTTATTAAGAATTTCAAAAACAAATTACATCACTTCATTTATGATGCAATTTTCCCAGCATCGTACCAACTTTTTAATGCCCAATTACTACTCCTTCCACCTTCATGTTTCCAACAAAAATATAAAAGTGCGGAAACTTTTTGAACGTCCCCTGTATTAAGAAAATTACTGTATATGTTTCATTATATTTCAGATATTTCTTAAAATATTTCTACAGTGTATATGAACTATATATATGTTTCTTTATATTGAAAAAATGGTCCCATATTTTTCAGGTATATTACAATATATTTTATATTCATAAGGACCTGCTTATTCAGTATCAGGTTCAGAGGCAGGGCAAGGATCAATGTTAGACATGACATGAGTGCATTGCAGGACACACTCTCATTTGCTCATTCACTCACACACACACACACTCACAAAGGACCTGCATGACTTTGGAATTTGGGATAGAACTAGAGTAGTTGGTGAAAGCTAATGCAAACATGTATTTTGTTTTTTTTGGATTGCTTTGTACTCTGTAGGACTTACTACTTTATGCTATACCAAGTTAAAAAGGGTTGATTGATGTTATGTTATGTTATGTTCTCCATGACCCTAAAATTGATTAAGCAAGTTTGAGGATGTTATATTATAGTTGATTACTTGGTCAAGACAAATGAATTTCTCTTGGCATATAAATAACAGAAAACTGATTAGCATTTGAAATATTAGACACTGTTTTGTCTAGTTAATAATACTTGAAGAGATGCATCATATTATGAGAATAATATCTTTAAACCTGCTTAACCCAATTCAGGGTTAGGAGAGAAAGGAGCATATCCAAGTAACCCTTGGTGTAAGTTAGGAATCAGACCACTCCCCACACACAAGGCTAATTTAATATCGATAAAATAAACCTAAAAGATACATCTTTTAAATATAAAATTGATGTACCTGGAGAAAAAATCCATACAGACATGGGGAGAGGCTGAACATTCTCTACATGCTATTATTAGTTAAAATATTTGGACACAGAATGGTGGGTCCATAAGGGTCCATAAGACCACCCTTACATCATCAATGAGCCCCACATACTGAGAGCAACAGTGCGTTTCACTCCAGAGATACACAGGCATACAAAAAGAGCAGGTATGATCTCCGAAAAGCCATTAAATATGCAAAGTACCAGTACGGCCACAAAGTGAACTCTCAGTTTAACAGCACTGCAGACACTCGTCGGATGTGGCAGGGTATTCAGCTGATCACAGACTACAAACCCTGGACACACATGGCCACAGCTACCGCCGCTTCACTCCCGGATTAGTTGAACATGTTTTTCAGTCGCTTCAAGCTTGCTAACACGGACAGGCCTGTGCGACCCCCCTGCAGCACCAAAGGACTCCAGCCTGAAGTTCTCTGAGGAGGAAGTAAGGAAGACTTTTTCCTGACTCAGTATCCACAAAGCACCTGGCCCAGGTGCAACCAGCTAGCTGCTGTCTTTACGGATATTTGTAACACATCTCTGAGAGTTTCATCTGCCCCTACCTGCTTCAAGCACACAGTCATCATCCCTGTCCCAAAGAAAAATAAAGTAGACTGCCCTAATGATCACCGCCCAGTGGCACTTACTCTCATAGCCATGAAATGCTTTGAGAGGCTGGTGCTAGAACACATCAAGGACATCATACCTGACAGTCTGGACCCCCTCCAGTTTGCCTACCGTTGCAACAGGTCCACAGAGGATGCTTCACACCACCCTGTCTCATCTGGAGAACAAGAATTGTTATGCCAGACTGCTGTTTGTGAACTACAGCTCTGCTTTTAACACCATCATTCCATCCCAGCTCATCGCTAAACTCCTGGATCTGGGGCTTACCTCTTCACTGTGCAACTGGGTACTGGACTTCCTCACCGGCAGACCTCATCAAGTGCATATTGGTGGAAAAACCTCCTCTATCATCACCATCAACACTGGCACACCACAAGGCAACGTGCTGAGCCCACTGCTTTACTCTCTCTACACCCATGACTGCGTAGCTAAGTACAGCTCTAACACCATCCTCAAGTTTGCTGATGATCCGCTGTAATAGGTGTGATCAGCGAGGACGATGAGATGGCCTACAGGGAGGAGGTCAGACTCCTGTCAGAATTGTGTCAGGACAACAACCTCACCCTCAACGTTAGCAAAACTAAAGAGATGATTGCGGATTTCCACAAACAGGCAACAGAGCACAGCCCCATCTACATCGGAGGTGAGGCTGTGGAGCAGGTCAGTAGCTTTAGGTTCCTCGGAGTCACCCTCACTGATGACCTTAAATGGTCAAGTTGCACTGCGAAAGCTCAATAATGCCTCTACTTCCTCAGGAGACTGAGTAAAGCCTGGATGTCCCCCACAACCCTGTGCAGATTCTATAGGTATACTGTGGAATCCATCCTGGGACAGCAACTGCTCAGTTCAGGACTGCAGAGCTCTGCAGCGGGTGGTGAATACAGCACAGCAGATCATGGGCATACAGCTCCCTGCGATCCACGATATCTACACTACACGCTGTCTCAGGAAAGTGAACCGTATCAGGCGGGACCCCAGCCACCCTGCACTGTCACTTTTCACCCTCCTCCCATCGGGGAAGCGACTAAAGTCCATTCGGACGCGCACCTCCAGGTTCAGGAACAGTTTCTACCCAACTGCAATCAGACTCATGAACAATCAGTAACCTTGTGTCACCTTCACTGCTACCTGCACATATACTTCTGCCACTGTCTCTATTTATTCCTAGGATTCTAAATTTATTTATTTACTTATTATATAAATTTATTTATTGTGTGTGGGTTTTTTTTTGTCTATGTTCACTGTCTGCAGGGGCACATGCAAGCAAGCATTTCATTGTACATGGTACCTGTACTTGTACACATGATAATAAAGAATTTAACTTACCATGAAGATTCTAACCCTCTTACTGAACATGCTAAAGTCACAGAGACACACCAATTTTGTTTCATATAGGGCCTTTCTATAGTGAATACGGTCAGGCGTTTGTATAATTATGTCCACATATTTCTGTACGACTAAACCGTGGGCTGGTGAATATGAAGATAAACTATGCCATTGCCACTAGACCATGCTTTCCAGTAAAAAGCAGCATATTGACCCGAACTCATCAGTATCAATTTCTCAGCTTGAACCTGAATCTAAACAGGGTATATCCTGGAAACGGATAGATCTTCTATTCTTTTCTTGCACATCCCTAATGTCTAGGCACCTTAAAGTAGCACTCATTTGTACTGCAACTGAATTGGCCTGGGGCTACCTATCTGCACAGTTCTGTTTTAAAGCTGAACCCTGTTGCTCACCTTAGGAGTCTGTGTGTTGAAAACAGACTAGCCATTAACTAATGGCCAATACATTTATTCCAGTGTCCCTGGGATGACCTTTTTCGAATTCTCCTTGAGTGAGAGGATACTGCTGAGAAGGAGCCAGACATCTTATCTGCATCAACTTATCAAAATAACACAAGGTATGCACTCAGGAATGCTCTGTTCCAGAGCAGCAGTCATTCGGTTTCCAAGAAAGCAGCCCTCTCCGTCAACGTTAACCAAACATCCTCCTCCAGCTCAAAAGCAGTCTGCCTTGTTTTAATTTACGTCTTTCTCTTTCTCTCTCTATCTGTTCATCTCTCTTCTTTTTTCAAAAGGCTTTGAAACTACTCCACTTGCAAAAATGAATTCTAGGGTCAAATGATAAGATGTGTTCATCCAAGCAAACCAAATTTTCTCTGGTAAAATAAAGTCTACCTTTCCAAACTGCAACAGACTTCTGGATCCCTATATGCCCCTTTATGAGATTCTGAACCAAATAAGAGTAGCTGGCATCTATCCGGGCAATGACAAACTCAAAGTGTGAGCGAGTCGTGGATGATACACCACCAATCTCAGTGACAGACGCAAAGTTGGGCACTTTACTGATACTTATGGAAGTCATCTCATCTCAAGTAGAAGGTGAAGGTGGGGTGTAGGTGAATGAATCATGTATCAATCATGTATCGTGTACGATAAGATTGTACCCATGCCATATTAGAGTCTGAACGATTTCCCAAGTAGGCCTATATTACTGTGCATGACAGACTGGCCACAGGGTGTCCAGTGAGACGAACTGTTTAAGAAAATAGAAGCATGCAGGATTCCTAGTTGCAAAGGAGCAGCTAACATATGTAAAATAAATATTGAATGATTGATTTGAAACACAAGGTTGTGATACATCTTACAGTATGCCAGGGATTTGATTTGACATCTGTGGTTTTCTCCTATGTGAATTAAAGTCTGCTTTCAATGTTAATACAAATCTGGAGCTGCAGCCATATGCATCTGGTGATGGGCACTTAATGCTTTATATATACTGAGTTTCTCCAATAGTTTCTCTGTGTCTGAACTGTTTCATTAGAAAAATATGGCTGGGTTAGATAGGGGCAATATTTTTCCAAGTATTTAATTAAGTACTCTGATGACCCAGTAGATATTGGCTTCATATGCTAAGCTGCCTGTATGTAAGTAGATCCAGTTGGTCTGTATGTCATGACACGCACAAACAGCCCACATGTATAACCAGCTCTAAAGACAGAATACCATAAGAAGAGCTCATGCATGCAGTGTAACATAAATTCACACATTCAGCGACCTACTTTCAAACATAAGCATTACAGCAAAACAGTACAAAAAGTGAAAACAAACTATACCTGCCATAGTGGTAATGGTGACAATATGCAGCTCTAGTAAATAGTTACCACAGTGCACATAATCTCTCAGTTTACATATCTCAAGTGCAACACCAAACTCCAACAAATCCAATATGTAGTAAGGCCACACACTGACATCATACGCATTCAAGTGCAGACCTGTTATTTTTTTCTTTTTATTGCACTTTTACACTTTCATTTTGAACTTTTCCCAATCATGCCCAATCATGACCATGCAAGAAACAACAATGAGGAGGTATGGAAAGTCCAGTATTATTGGCTAATTTAAGGTTAGCCACAAATGTTTTATAAATAAAGAAAGAAGATAAATATCAGCAGTGCACTGTTCATAAGACATCATGCTGCATATTGATTTTACCAACTGCTGAGGAGGACTGTGCTAAATTAAAAAAAATCCAACATGGAAGCCTGGGTGTGCTGCTTCTACATCATGGAAAAGAAGCCAGCAGTATGATGCCCCTGTTTCAAAGAATCCTGGTGTGGAAATCCTGTATGTAGAAAATTGTTTTTTTCATCTTACCCTATCCAGCATACACCTGACCGCACAATTGTTAAGGCTGCTACAGAATGATCAGGGTGACAGTTGAATCATGTAATGTATATGTAGATTTATACTTTCCATAATATTGTGTATTGTCATTTTTCAGCTGAAAGTCATTTGATTCTAAACATGGTGTTGCCATTTCAGTTTAGGCAGTTCATAGACAACATATTTTCCAGGCTCTGGGTGGTTGTGAGGCTCTCACTTTACTTAGTGTCTAAATCTATATGGCTGTATTCTGTCAGATGATGATGGGTTTTGTCGGGGGTATCACAACGATCTGATGCCAACTGAAACAAGCATCTGTATCCCATTGATTGATTGATGTTTTATGATGTGAAATGTGCATGAGCTTATATGTATCACAAGTCATTAGCAAAAAAAAAACATACATTATTAATTAAAGAAATTAATTAAATTTCTGCACATATATACTTCAAAAAATATCTGGTGTGGCCCCACCAGTATTTTCATGTCAGAAATGTTATTGGCCAAGAAGATGGGTTATCTCAAATGCTCCTTTAGACATCAGTCGTATTTAGCAAGCTACAAAATTAACTCCATAAAGGCACCATGGTGTGCTGTATTATTCTAAGTTTACTCATCTAACTGCATTTAAATTGTAGCTAAAAATGACTCAATTTAGATTTGTGGTTCATATTTGAGTTTATACTTCCATCCATCCATTATCCAACCCGCTATATCCTAACTACAGGGTCACAGGGGCCTGCTGGAGCCAATCCCAGCCAACACAGGGTGTAAGGCAGGAAACAAACCCTGGGCAGGGCGCCAGCCCACCGCAAGAATTAATACTTGACTGTTTTAACTTAATTTTAAAAGTGATCAAATCCAACATTAGTGTGTGTGCCTCTCACACACAAATTAAAAAAAAAAAATTCAGACAGATGCAACATAATAGGCCACCTGAAACAGAATCATCCTAGCTACAGCACTACTGATCATTATTTTCAGTGCAGGAGTCTGTGAATTCATGATTGTAAGAAAGACAGATAGAAAATTAAAATTCATGGCTATTGCTTTGAGTGCAATTATCACTGCCGTATCTGTATGTGGAAACCCATATATACAATAGAGGAGTGAGGGCTTGTGAAGGAAAGATGTGGAGGCTTTGGTTGCAAGACAGTGGGTTGGCAATTTAAGACTTTTGAGGGGGGGTTTCAACTATTTTTGACAACTTCTGCCAGCACTATTTCCATCAGAACATGTATAGCAATTAGTTGGTATTGACTAGAAGCTGTCAACACAAATATATTTTATATCCACCAACACTCTTGGTAATCTGCACTGGTACTGTCACCTATCTTGAAAGTTGGCCTAAAATAAGTTGAGGAGTAGTGATGAGCAAAAGAGCACTTTTAGTTTGCATACAATTTCTTAGAATTACCTGTAAAATTCAATTAGGATAGATAGATAGATAGATAGATAGATAGATAGATAGATAGATAGATAGATAGATAGATAGATAGATAGATAGATAGATAGATAGATAGATAGATAGATAGATAGATAGATAGATAGATAGATATCATCCAACCTGCTATATCATAATTACAGGGTCACGGGGGTCTGCTGGAGCCAATCCAGCCAACACAGGGCAAAACAAACCCTGGGCAGGGTGCCAGCCCACTGCAGTAGATAGATATGTTGAAGGTAATTCTTGGAACACACATATACACAGACTCAAGAGAACCTTCTTACTCCTCACAGGCAGTTACCAGATGGAATTTAAACCAAACTTGCTGAAGCTGTGAGGCAGCAACACTAGCTACCAAAGTATTCAAAACTGTTTTACAATTATACAATTCAGCAATAATATTAGTTATAATTATAACAGCAAACATATTAATGATTAAAAAATGATGATGATCATAGAATAAATATAACATAGTAAATGGTCTAAAGCTACAAGAGTTTCTTAAAAAATAAGTGTTTCATAATTTTCAATGGTGCCCATCATTCCAAACAGAATGGCAAAAATTCACTTTTCATAGGCGAAAGAGTTTATCGAGTCCCTGATTTGGATCGCACAAGAAATCACCAGTGAAATTTGAAGTTTTAGTCTTCATATTAATGAAGCTCTGGATACCAGGGGCCTCATGTATAATGATTTACGTAGAATTCACACTAAAACATGACATACAGACAAAAGTGGAAATCTGTGTACGCACAAAAATATTCAGAAGCACAAAACAGTGCGTAAGACAACTTCCATGGACTTCCGCTCCATAAATCCCGGACCCCGTGAAATGTAATGAAAAGCCCGTGCACGTGCTTGCCGCCCCACCCCAACTCCTCCGATAATTACGCTCCATTGAAAATGCAAATCAATATAAATAGTCCCTTACGTTCAACGTTTTCTGAAAGACAATGACAAAAGCACGGGAAAAAAAAAAACTTATCAGTAAAGTGGAGGCAAGAAGGAACATACCTTTTGGGGGCTTAGGCAGTGGTATGAGCAGCAGAAGGAACCTGATGGTGCTCCAAATAACAAAAACATGGTCAGATGTCAAAGTTGAGGGAAAAAAAAATAGGGACACAGTGAGGAAAAAAAATTTAACTCAAGACCCATCTCCTCTTCAGCCTCTCATGACCCACCCTTCATCTCAATCAGTGAATGCGGTGTCAGTGTCTGCTTTTTTAAAACAAATACTGCAACATCACTGCATTAATCTTTAGGTAAAAAGGATGAAAGTAATACAATTGCATTCTTATGCACACTATCTGCCATGGTCTTTTTGTGTGTGATCGAGCGGGCGGTGGAGGGGTGCCTTCCCATTAAGATCCGTCTTGTTTTGCATGAGAGAGGTTTTTCTGCCTCCAGTCTTTTGTGGCCACCAACAACAAGAGCACATCCTCATTTCAAAAGGACATCAGAAAAGAGCTGTAAAAGTGAATGGCTCTGTTTGAACAGAGGGGCTCTGCTGTAAGTTCTAATTGGGACCTTTTACATGCCTGACCTGCGCTTGTTAATACGCTCCAATTGACTTCTGAAAACCCTTTCAGCATCAAGCCCTTCTGGAGGCTCACTGGAAGAAGCAAAGGAACTGGGCCTGATTGCCTTTTCTTAGACGTCAGACCCACTGGATGATTTATTTGAACAATTATTACTGGCGAGTCCATCTTTAAACAATGGGGTTGGGCAGCAAGGCCTGCTGGTTAAGGGAGCTAGGAGCAAATGGCCAAGGTCAGAGGGGAAGAACCCAGAACCTGTCACATAACCTGTTTGTGCTTGCATTCAAACCATCCAATAATGCCTTTATTATAAGTAGTGCCTTTCAAAGTGACTGCTGTTATAGCAGTTTTTATTTTTTTAATATAGTGCCGTTCAAGATTGGTTATCAAAGTGGGGTAGAAAGTGAGTTTTGTGAAATGTGATAAATTAAGGAAAATGTTAAAATATTGATTTATTGACCTGATTTATTATGGATATGCATAGTACAGGCATCAGGACAACCTTAAAAATAACCAGAAATAAATTCTATAGGTTTTGGAAAGTGACACAATTATTGGTCAGCATTGATATATTATCTCTGCAAATCTGAATTGCACTGAAATTTAAATAAATTAATAAAGAAAATTATATGTCTGTAAATGAAAAATATAGTCTAAAAAATGTCTAGAAAAGGACACCAGGATGCCATAATTAAAGTTCAGAGTCAAAAAATTTTGAATTGGGCAAAGTAGGAGGTGAAAGCAGTGGGTGAAGTAATTCTCATGGTCATAATAACTCCACATACTACAAGGACTGCTGTCTAGTAGCATCACAAAAATGACCTAATGGACCAAGTTAGTTATGGATATTTAGTTTTCTATTCATTTTTTGTCACCACTCATGAGAAGCAAAAAGGACCACAATATATTGTGTTCCTTTTGTGCTTCTCTAAGATCTCTTTATCATTTCTCTGTGTCATCCATAGGTGTTTTTTTTTTCTCTATTGTTTCCATGAAGGCCTAGTCCAGTACTGGTAATGGCTCCCTGCTGACAGCATCATTTTAAATTCCTGAATTTCACATTTACAATGAGGGGAGTGAGTAGGCTGTCGGGATCTTTAAAAACAATAGACGGAAATGAATAAACAGTCTTTAATTTAAAAGCAGAAGTAATCAATCTTTACATTATATAGTGCCATTCCACAAATCAGTTTTCATTATGAAAAGTAAGCAGGAGTCATCAGGGCCGGTGCATCAGTAGAACAAAGGTCAAGCAGAGGAGCAAATAACCAGTTAGATAAGAATCTCAGGGCTTTCAAAGCATGAAAGGAATGGAGAACAATTGTCCTGTTAGAATGGGATCCAGAAATCTGATGTCATGAATAGTGCAGGAAGGTGAATTTGTTTGAAGGTGCTTTCTCATTCTATTGCGCACAGGGAATTTGCTTGGTAATTTTTGATTAAAACTTTGTGTGTTACTAGAAGTGTGCATAGATAGCTGATCAACACCCTACTTCCCACAACTTTATACACAACAATATAAATGTGGCAGAGTGGCATGTTTTTATCGAAGAATGTAGCAATGATTAAAGGTGATTACCTTTTTACTCATATTTGAATGGAATCTGACATGACTTCTGAGTGCAGAGTGGAAACATAAAACAAAAAAAGAAGGAAGAGCAGAACAGCAGGAAATTTGAAAGTGAGTGCTGAGCAAACAGTAGCACTTATCCCATCTGTTTAAATTGAAGTTAAAAAGTTCACTTGCCGCTGATCTGTGAAGTTGTCGTCTCCCCCAAACTGAGAAGAAAGTTGGCCAGATAGGGAACTCAAAGGCCATTTGCTCATTACATGTGTGTCTAAATAGTCCTCGGGTTTTTCCTCTATAACAAAATTTATTGCGGCAACTTTCCATCAGCTCAGTCAATATCTTTCTCTTCTTTATAGTGCCTTTCATGATGAATACTACCAAAAAGGGCTTTATAAAGTGCAAGGTTTTTACTGCAATTGTACGTATGTCTCATTACATTGCAATTTCAGTGTTGATTGCAGTATTTTATCATTGTTAGATATTTATATAATGCATTCTTTGCTTTTGATGGTGAGCTCAATGATGGATAATATAATATAATATAATATAATATAATATAATATAATATAATATAATATAATATAATATAATATAATATAATATAATATAATATTTAAATAATAAATAATATTAGTAGCTAGCAACCGCTAACCAGATATACCACATGCACTTCAGAACAGGTAATCCACCTGAAGGTAAGCCTGTTTGTGCCCGGCCAGTACTTGTTTGGGAGATGATCTATGGTTAAGCTTGGGTTGCTGCTGGTAGTAGCGTTGGTGAGGCCATTGTGGGTGTTAATCCTGTGGTCTGTGTGTGGATCAAAAATGACCCAGTACAGTGACTGGGACACAGTTTTCAAAAAAGATAATATCCTTCAGATGAGATGTAAAAATCATTTACTGCCTCTCTACGGTAATCAAAGATCCTTGGGCATCTTTTGTAAAGAGTACGGTGTCCTGGCTAAATTGCCAATTATGGACTGGTCATTCTGGCCCCCTAATCCCTCGCTATCACTTATTGGATAACTATTTCTCTCACCCCTTCAACACTTAATAGCTGATGTGTGGTGAGTGTACTGGAGTAAAATGTCTGCCATTGCATCGTCCAGGTGGATGCTGCACATTGGTGGTGGTTGAAGTGGCTCCTCCTTCTCTAAGTATAGCACTTTGAGTGTCTTGAAAAGTGCTACACAAATGCAATGCCTTATTCTTTTAATATAATATAATATAATATAATATAATATAATATAATATAATATAATATAATACGCTACCATGGCTGTTTGTTTGTCTGTCCAGGATTTTAAATCATCTGTAGCTTGCAAACCGCTTGAACTATTGACCTGAAATGTGGTACACTTATACTACGTGACGTCTACTATCCGCTTTGGGGGGGTTATGATTGACTCCCAAGATATTCCTCTTTTTATTTTTATTTTATTGTAGAATCAACTCTTGGCAGCGGTGAGCAGGGTGGCCATGCTGCGCATGCATACAGGCACCGTTCTCATCCCTACCAGCTTCGCTGTCACTTCCCCTACCTCTTCATATCTTAAATCATTCTAGAGGAAAATTGAGGACGTAACTGCCAGCTTCAGTGAAATATTAAGGAAAACGTACTAAGTAATTGCAACACAAACACTGACTTAATCATTTTTAACTCAAAAAGATGCCGACAAAAGAAGAAGCAGGCCGCTAGGTTTGAGAAAAGAAGAGCTGCTCAGGAAGCAGCAAGCGCATCAACCTCTGAGCAAACGAATGCTAAACGTACAGAGAAAGAGTCTGAAAACTATGAATGCTCAAATCAAGTGTATGTGCAGTGCACCATTACTGGTATAATATAATATAATATAATATAATATAATATAATATAATATAATATAATATAATATAATATAATATAATATAATATAATATATTTAGTACAACATTTATATGGAAGTTGCCATCACTTTTCACTGCTCCAGAATCCTGTGCTCATGCCCCATGTCTCATCTCTTTCTATGTAGTGTTTTGATGTGCTCCCTTTGTCTGTGTGAGTTTTCGGACATGTCATGATGAGCACCAGCTTGTGATGCCACATACACACACACTGTAAAAGTTACTACATAAAAAAAAGTTTGATGGCCTTCCTATTTTAAATATGAATAATAAAGTATCTATCTATCTATCTATCTATCTATCTATCTATCTATCTATCTATCTATCTATCTATCTATCTATCTATCTATCTATCTATTATGCATCTTCACTTTGCACTAAAGCAGTGTGGAATAGTCATTAAGTAATTGGACAATAATTGTGAAGGAAGCCAATTCAACCCACAGTAGAAACTCTCTGTGTGAGCCTGAGTGAGCCATTTAAACTGCGACTGCTCATATTAATGAAATATGGGGACAGGCACTTGTGACTTTTAAGTTACTTTTGAGAAAAGCATGGACCCACTGAATGAATGTAAATATTTAACGGCAGACACATATTCCAAAACTTCAGGGTAGTGGATAGACATTTTTGGTTCATAATATAAAAGAAGAGAATTCACATTTACCAAGTTAACAAACCAGTTAGCTTAACTTATATTGAAGATCAGTCCATGATTAATATTAACTTTCTCCAAAACTCCAGTCCCTTCCCTGTTTCATTAGTGTGACATTAGGTAGAATATTTCTTCCTCCGCTTACTTGCATGGATAGTCATTCAACAAACTTTTGCATGTCATTTTTTTTCAAATTGTGCTGACTATGATGGAAAGTGCTCATAATGGGAGGAGCAGTATCAGTAAGACATGGCCTTCTTAGCCTTAGCACAGACAAGCTTCTTATTCCAGCTAGTGCCTTTCGTGGTCAGTTCTTACCCAAACTTTATGTCTTTAAAGATGACTGCAGGACCTTACTTGATTGTATCTTTTCATGCACCAATTCAGGGAAGCCATCATATTATCTAAAATTAATCTTTATTTTACAGAGCAATTTTCAAACAAGCTGCAAGATTTTATCTGCCTATTCACCATTTCACTCTCTTTTGTGCTGATCTTTCAAACCTTTCAATAGGTTGTCAAAATCACCCGCTCCTGGACTATTTCAGGAAACCCGCTATACAGGCATACATACTGCATATGCATTCTCAAATCTGCTTAGCTGTGGGTCTGTCATGGCAGCAAATGTGCAAGGTGAGAAACTGGCAGACAAATTCTTCTTGTATATTCGGGATATTTAAAAATTGTTTTATGAGTGTCTGGATTGAATCCGCTTGTGTCTCATTCCACTTACTAAGAGCTGATGTATATTTTATATTGCCCTATAAAAAGGTCGATAAATTCAGCTTTCTGGAGAATACGTCTTCTCTGATCCCGATCATTACTTTATAGAGCATCTTTAACGGTCTGAAAAGTGTTGCTAGACTTTATCTGATTATGTGTTGTTGCAGGGAATCCTTTGTGCCTTGTTTTTGTTTTATTTTATATTAATTTAATGTTGCCCCCAAGTACAGTACATGGGCATTTAGATGGATAAAATAACCTCACTGCTAGACCGAGGCAGAGCAGAATCACTAGGAAAGCCAGAGAGAGCAGGGCTCGCTTGTTCAACTGCTGTTCATGCTCAGGTTTATCGACCTGCTTACAGAACAATATGTAGCACTGCATGCCCATGAGCAGCATTATTAGCAGAAGAGGTTCATGCACCAATATTCTCCTCTTCAAATTTGAAAGTCCTTGTTTGAACAATTATTGCAATCACCATAATCTCCACCCCAAATGGCTGACTGGTTATCATGTAGGCCTTGGGGCTTCCTTAATGCTCTAAGCATTTTTAATCTCTGCAGTTATTTTTCAATAAAGCAGCTTTAAAACCTTCTTCATGGTGTCTGCATGTAGTCAGTCAGTCATTTTCCAACCTGCTATACCCTAACACAGGGCCACGGGGGTCTGCTGGAGCCAATCCCAGCCAACACAGGGCGCAAGGCAGGAACAAATCTCTGGCAGGGCACCAGCCCACTGCAGGGCACACACACACCCACACACCAGGGACAATTTGGGATTGCCAATGCTCCTAACCCGCATGTCTTTGGAAACACATGCAGACATGGGGAGAACATGCAAACTCCATTCAGGGAGTGAACCGGGAAGTGAACCGAAGTCTCCTTACTGCAAGGCAGCAGCACTACCACTGTGCCGCCCTCTGCATTTAGTGGAAATTAGAAATCCTTAATAAAAACAAAATAACCATACATTCTGCCATGTTCAGGTATGCTGTAATAAATTAATTGCAAAGTTGTGGTCACTACACAAAAATAATTAATTATTTAAAAAAAAAAACTGAAGTTAAGTTGGGATACAGAACTGTTAGGTGCATTTGAAGCTGTGTTTTTTAAGGGACCCATGTTGACCCCACATGTGTACAGTTTAATATATAGTGTCCATATGCTCTGTGAATATTTCTAACTGTTTTGGCTGGCACATATTGCCAGAGTTCTGTTTCAGTTTGCGACTGGAAACTTTTAACGTAGGGCACACACAATGGAGGGAACTGAAAGGCATCAGAATTGATGAGCTTGTTGGGATGAATGGCACATTCTCATTAAAATTATTCTAATGTTCTAAAGACTTGGTCCAGCCCAGTAAGGTGAAGTAAGCATGGTAAGAGAAGTCACTTCTAGTCACATAACCAAAGGTGGGTAGTAACAAGTTACATTTACTGCGTTACATTTACTTGAGTAACTTTTTTAAAAAATTGTACTTCTAAGAGTAGTTTTACTGCACCATACTTTTCACTTTTACTTGAGTACATTTGTGAAGAAGAAACGCTACTCTTACTCCGCTACATTGAGCAACACTCGACTCGTTTCTCCTTTTTCATTTTCACATTACACTATATTTTTGCCAGAGAGAAGACGACAGTGGATCTACTGCATGACTGTTTCACCAATGAGACGTAGCAACAATAATCACATGACTACGTTTCACCAATCAGACTTAGCAACAATAATCACATGACTCCATTTCACAAACCAGATGTAGCCATGCAGTCACATGACTCATTTTTTTATTTTATTATTTGGAAATAGCAGAATTTGCACATTTTTTTATATTTTTGTCTGTCTTATTATAACATTTCTAAAAAATAAATCATTTATTATGTTCAAACAGTTACTCAGTACTTCTTTTCACCAAATACTCTTACTTGAGTCATTTTTTGGATGACTTCTTTTTATTTCTACTTGAGTAATATTATTTTGAAGTAACGCTACTCTTGCTTGAGTACAATTTTGGCTACTCTACCCACCTCTGCACATAACCCAGCATAAACTTATCCCTGGCAGTTTTATTCCAGCAGCTATTAAAAAAGCCAAAGATGTCTCTGCTCATAGAGTACCAACCTTCAACAGAATGGAATAGGCCTGCGTGAAAGATTCTTGCTGTAAGAAAGAAACAAACTCTGATAACCAGCAGAAGCTATGGATTGAAAAGTCAGAAGAGAGTTATAGTAAATCCTACAAGAAGTTTGGAAATATTTACCACAGAGCCACTTGAAAAATTCTGTAGTTGTGTGCCAAAGAGAACTGCATCCATTTTACATTTTAAGGGAAGCCACACTAAATAGAGACTTGCTTTAAAAACATAAGTAATTACTTAGTCTGTTATTTTTTCTTGGCATCAATGCCTATTTCTGTTTTTCTAATGATATAAAGTGTTTGCGTAAGCAAATAATCATTTACTGCACATATCACTAGTTTTAAAAATTATTTTCTTGAGTAGCCTATGACTTTTTTCCAGTGTGGTATGTACATATATGCAGTACTGTGTTTATACATAAAGACTGTGTATTGTGTGTACTGTATTTATACATAAAGAAAGAAAGGCTTTTAGAAGCATCTCCAATTTCATTACAGCTTATTCTTGCTCCCAACTTATACACGTTTTATGTATTATATATTATATATATTACTAGCCATCCCCTGCAGCTCCGCCTGAATAGTAGTGAAACTGCATAGTAGTGGCTCCCCACTCCTGACATCATGCTTCCCCCTCTCCTCCGCCTGCAGCCTCTGTCTTGGATTAGCCTGAATATATCGCTCCTGCAATCGAACTATGATTCTTAGTGTGATGAGAGAAGTCGGAAAATCAACCAGAATGTTCAAACAAGAGTAAGCAGTACTCTTCTTCACTAGCTAAGCCCCTCTGCCCACTGCGTGTCTCTTGGATCTGTGCAAATAATTCGGTACCACAAGTGAACTATGACACTTAGTGCAATGAGAGAAGTCACAAAATCAAGTGGAATGTTCAAGCAAATTATAGAAAAAAAGCCGATCTAAATCTGTTAAGTAGTTCTCTCATGAAAAGTGGAAAGACAGACAAACGTTGGATTTTATATATATGTTATATGTTATATATATTATATATATATATGTATATACAGTAGAACAGAGTAACAGGTTGCTGTAGTGTAGCTGTTAGTGCTGAGGCCTCATAACATCTCAGTTCAATTCCTACTCTCTCTATAAACTAGAGTCTGCATGCTTTCTCCATATCATATGTGAAGAGCATTTCTGTCAAGATGATTGGAGACTAACTTTCATTAAGTGGGTGGGTGTATGAGTGTTCCCTGTGACTGATTACACCTAACTATGTGTCAACCTGGCAATGCCTAATTAACTGGATTTCCCGTTCCTAAATTTCAGGCTGGCCCTGGTATGAAGTTTTTTGGTCATTAGCTTGTCACTAATTGTTTTTTTTTTTTTAATTAATCCAAAAGCAACACATTAAAAACACATCCAGAAATTATATGTATTCGCACATTGTGAGACACCCTCCCTCTAACAAAAATGGTTATCCTATTCCAGTAAATCAGAGTTCAGTCTTTCCGGCTACTGGTAACATTCGGAAATTCTGAATGGCTGTGCTACTTTCTCAGAATGAAAGAAAGCAACTATAATTCCCTGCAGAATTTCTCACAGGAAGCATTTCTTCCTTGTTATTTTCAGAGCTGGGACTATTGATTGACTGAACTGCAACGCAGCAAAAGCAGCGAACTCTGGTTGGACGTTCCTGGAGACTTCTTAAACAGAGCATGGATAGAATTACCCCTTCAAGTGGGAGTAAGTAAAGTCTCTGGTAATAAGAAGAAAAGAAAACTGATTTTCTGGAAAGGGTTTACCTCTCAAGCCTATTACCATCCCGATATTTGTGCACCTAAAACAAAACATTATGGACATTTGTGGATACCAAGGGCTTTTGCCATTTCTCTAAACTAATTTTAAGAAATTGTGCATGTGTGAAATAAATTATAGACACATTCTAGATTGGGCAGCAGTGTGGAGCAGTGGTAGTGCTGTTGCCTCACAGTAAGGAGACCTGAGTTTGCTTCCCGGGTCCTTCCTGCATGGAGTTTGCATGTTCTCCCCATGTCTGCGTGGGTTTCTTCCCTCAGTCCAAAGACATGCAGGTTGGGTGCATTGGCAATCCTAAAATTGTCCCTGGTGTGTGTGTGTGCCCTGCAGTGGGCTGGCTCCCTGCCCGGGGTTTGTTCCTGCCTTGCACCCTGTGCTGTCTGGGATTGGCTCCAGCAGACCCCCGTGACCCTGTGTTAGGATATAGTGGGTTGGACGATGACTGACTGACTGACATTCTAGATTTTCCCTCATTTTATTATTTACTTTATCACTTAACAAAATTGGAAGGGGTGCCTTCTGTCTGGATGTTTATAGAATTACACTTGTTTCACAGAAATATTTTTACTTACCAATCACTTAACTGAATTTTAAAAAATATTTCTACAGTTGGAGTCTTGTATTTTATAATCTAACATCTTAGCCACAAGGGGGGAACACTATCTACCATTCTCCTTGTGCACTTCTTCACCCAAATGATGAAAATGAGTGAAACCCCATCTAACGTAAAACACTACTAAAATATGCAAATCTATGCATGTAAAACAGGAAATATGATTTTACACTATGCTGCTTTAGTGTCTTAAAAGTGATGTTTTGGTGTGTGGAACTGTATGGGAACTGTGTATAATAAATGAATATTACACACAAAAATATTACATGTGTGATTGAACTTGATGGGTAAGCTGGCGCTGGCTTCAGCTTCATGTGACTCTGCAATGGTTTACGCAGGTTTGACATTGTATGTATGTTTTAAGAAGAGTTTTGGAAACAGAGAAAAAGTAAAATCTTGTCTTGTATTTGCGTGGCGTTGAATACCTGCTATCAAATCTGTTTAAACAGCAGAGCATTGGCACATGTTCAGATGGGAAGAAGAAACTCTTCTATGTGCAAAATGTATCAATAATACATGTGTTATTCGTTAAAAAGTAATTATGTTGGAAAGTATATGCAAATACTGTATATTGTACCTATTGGCATTGAAGATTTATCCCACTGCTGACACCAATATATTTCAGACTGGATGTGTCCTTGTAACTGTATCTGTGCTACATTAATTATACACCTGTCATGGATAGGCATGGCTTTAAATGTCTTAACTTTAACTAGTGACCCTTAGTCTCTCTGAGTGAGATTGCACAGTTAACTTAATGATTAGGTTTAGGACTGGGATAGGGTTAAAGTTATAGTAATCTTTTGTGAAGGTGCCTGCTGCAATTGCAGTTTTTCTTTTTGTTTTGCTTGTTTATTTTTTAATGAAACTGAGAATGAGAAATCATTTTAGTTGTTGTTGTCTAGTTTCGTGTTTTGAGTTTTTTACTTTAAAGCCAACTTAGGAATTAGAAGTAAAAATTGAATGAAAGCAATGAGAAACACAAAATGAGTATGGATAAATATGTGCATGCGTGCCTGCTTCTGCTATGACCAGTCATCGATTTAATTACAATTCATATATGTCAACTGTCCAGTCAATCCTGTTTCTGGTTAAAGGGGAAACACAGTAAAAAAAAGTGTTTGATGGAAAACTGCCATGGTCGAGGGAGAAAGCCTTTCTAAAAGCAAACGGACCTACCCTACTATGCTGCTGCTTAAAAGGCATTGGGACTGCAGGAGGAAACACAGGAAATACAAGCAGGTGTGGAAGGGCTTTTGCCACTAGGAAAATGCTGAGACTTAATTGAGAGCAGGTTGTCTTTCCCTTTGAATCTTCCTCAGGAAGCCCTCTCTACATAACTTACACTTACAGTTAATTTTTGTATTACTGGCTGAGATGAGTTTCTCTGAACTTTTTTCAGCTCAGCTCATCTGAAGAAACAGCAAGCTGTCATGTGGGAAAAATGGGTCACCTTTCATGTGAACTTTTTTCAAAATAACAATGAGGCCAAAGAGTGAAGGAAGAGAAATGTTGGCTATGTTGTGATGAGCAGTTACTTTGTTACAGTCTGAAAACATATACAGTAGAACAGCAATTTAGATTTGCCAACAAAAGGAACTATCATTGCTGCCTTAGCTGTTCCTCCTAATGCCAAATGGAATGCTACACATGACGTGGTGTAATATAAAACATGGCTTTATCAGGTGGCACAGGGATACAGCTTTAGTATCCACAGCACAAATTCCAGTCTATGTAAAACTGAACATTCTCTAGATAGCCTCTTACTCCAGGAAACTGTTTAGGTTAGATGGCTGAATTACCCTAAAGTGTCCTGGTGTGGATGAGTGTAGGGGCCTATCTTGCGATACATGAGCATCCCATCAACCAGGAGTTTGCATTATGCAATGCACACAGTTGCAGTTACAGGCTTTGCCACACCACAGACCTGTAAACCTGCTTTTGCTCTAACATCCCTAACAAACCTTAATTGGATTACACTGGCCTGGGGAGGTTATGTTGTGTTAAGCTGAGCTCTTTTTAATAGAATGTTTTGATGTGTTATTAAGAAACATTCTTACTTTCATCTCCGTAGCATATCCCATGTTCACCCTTTTCTTTTCTGAAGATGAGATACTTGTTCATGCTTTTATCACATCCCATATCGGCTACTGTAACTCCCTACTGACAGGTGCCTCTTCTAATCTTTTATCACAGCTCCAGTTGGTTCAAAACTCTGCTGCAAGAGTTCCTACACAGACTTGTAATAGTGAGCAGATCACACACATCCTGCTTTGCCATTACTGGCTCCCTGTGTCTTATAGGATTAAACAGAAAATTCTTTTTACTAACCTATAAAACTTTAAATGGCCTTGCATCAGTAATCTCCTCCATCGTGGTGCTCCTGTCCACCCACTAAGGTCCACCAATTCTGGCACACTTGTCTATCTTGTGCTCCATAAGGGACAGAGCCTTCAGCTGTATAGCACCCAGATTTTGGAATGACATCCTAAAATGAATTCTCAATTTATTCTTTCAAAAAAACTTAAAACTCATCTGCTCAGGTCCAGGTGCTTAGATGGATTTGTATCATAAATTATGTTATTTGTTCTGGGGCTTCTTGTAGTATTTTGGGAAAACCCAAGCAAAATGACACCTTTTATTGGCTAACTAAAAAGATTACAATATGCAAGTTTTCGAAGTATTTTGTATTTTTATCCAGGGTTATTGTCTCTTATTTTCATTCAGATCTTTGTGTTTCCAGTTTTTATCTTTATTTAGCATTTTAAGCAGATAGCATTTGTATCCAATGTTGTATATACCCTGTTGTTCATTTATGTGAAGTGCTTTGAGCATGGCAAAGATGCTATACAAATAAAGTGGATTACTATTATTATTTAGATTCTACAGCCTTGTGCCGTTTAATATACTGTTGCATTTTGCGCCATACTTGTACTATTACTATTGTATTGCTTTGAGGATTACTTGTGTTCTGTTTTATGTATTGTATTGTATTGACGCCATTTTTTTGACATCGACTGTATGCCGAGCCTACCTGGAATGGGGTCTCTCTCTCTCTCTCTGAATTGCCTTTCCCAAGATTTATTTCATTCCCTATAAAGGTTTTTTTGTGGGGGATTTATTTGTCATCTTAGAGAGTTAAGGCTGGGTGGCTGTCAAAAAACAGGACCTGTTAAATCCCATCGCAGCACTCCTTGTGTGATTTGGGCTATACAAAAATAAATTGTAATTATATTGTATTGTTGTAGCACATTGTTTTGTTAGCTTGTGGTGTGTTATGCTATTTTATATTTTGCTATATTGAGGATATGTTAGCTTAGATTAGGTCATGGCATATTGTGTTTTGATGCAGCAAGGTGTGTGATATGTTATATTGTACAAAGTTGTGTTATGTTTTCATAAGAAGGCCAGTATTGTTATTATATAATTTTATATTTTACTGTTTTAAATTAGGTGAGATCACTTTAGATTGTGTTGTGCTGTGTTGTTCTGTTCGATTGCACTATGCTGTGTTATTTATGTGGTGTGCTGAATTATGTCGTTAAATGACGCGTTGCGCCGGCTTCCCCAAGCCTTGACCGGAGGCTGAGCTCTTGCGCATGCGTGCACGACGAGCGGCCAGCCGGTTTATCCTGCACCTCGCCGAGGGTCGAATGGTATATCTTAAAAGGCAAGTTTGTCGCTTATTTTTAAAAAAAAGGAAGACTTTTAAAAAGAAGCTGGTGGACGAAAGTTATGACGCTTGTGGAAAAGGCAAACATCTGCTCTGTCAGGTTTACTTAAGTAATGTATTTGCATAATAAAACGATGTTAAAGTTAAGTAAGACAATTACTGTAGCATTGTTTATTAGTTTGTTTAAGTAGGGGGTTATGCAATGTTCACTTCAATTGATTATAGTAAATGCTACAGAGTTTAGGATTGTTATGGACAGTGTTAAGCTGGGGATTTTGCACAGGTTCACTCCGTAACATTCTGAAACCGGCCCATCCGGCAGCAGGAATCCAGCAGACTGTGGAGCAGCACTTAACCACACTGAGGCAGTTTATAGCATGAGAAATGCTGGAGTATGTAGTTTGGGCATGTAAAAGGCGCTATATATATATATATAAATAATTATTATTACTGCAGTTGCAACTTAACCTAATCAATAGGAAAACCAAGCAAACCTACGGATGAATATGCGTAGAGATTGCAGAAGGCGCGGGCTTCGAAACGAGAAAGCAGGACTGGAATGGCGGCATCGTAGCCCTTAAACACATTAGTGCGGTGCCTGCCGGCGCACTGGGATCCGCTAATAGGGATGTCATGTTCTGACCGTTTAGTAACTTTGGCAGCTCCAAATAAAAGGAGTTAATTGCAGATGAACCCGTCTGCTCGGCGGTGTGTAATGCCGGGAAGCCTGAACAGGGTGCATGCACACTTTTACCGGCGCTCAAGCACAGTCTTAACACAGCAAAATCGCCAGTTTCAGCTTGAGAGGTCATGTCTGTATATGGAGGTAGCTCTTCTCGCGTATGAATTTCTAGGTTTAACTTTAAACACTGTAAGAGTTTATTTAACACTGCCGATTTCGTTGTGTACGGCTCGAGCCAGATGCCACCTTGACCTTACCAAGATTATTCAGAAGGCTGTGACGTTTATTTAGGTATTTATTTATTTTTGGTAATTGGAACAACAGAATTCCATTTATCGAAGTAAATCCCAGACGTAAAAAAAGAAATTCAACTTTAAAGTTCCACAAACCACAAACATACAGAGTTTGATAGACAAAATAGTTATTTATTAATAATTTAAATTTGTACATTCTTAAGAATTCCTGCAACCATTTATACCATAATAAAGACCGTGTGTGTGTGTGTGTGGTCTGGAGGAGGCTTAGAGCAAAGGCTGCACAATCTTCCGGACCGTCTCATCTTATCCAGAGCAGTAAAAAAACAGCTGTTTGGCATTCGTTTACCAGTGACTATACTGCATTTATCATTTGAAAAGATCAGTGAATATCAAGTGGTCTGTTTACACATTTGGTGCCTACATTTTTTTTTTAAACTTACTCCTTGCTTTAGCAAATTTAAATGAATATTAATAGAAACCTCATCCTTTCTTATCCCCTTTTTGTATTAATCCCATGCCGTGCTTAGTGCTTCACACAGAAAAGGAACAATTAAACCAGGGAGCACTGACTGTACAATAATTTCATGCAGCACAACATAACGTGTTCATTCATAAATGGTTTTGTTTACTGTACAAAGTCAGAAGGATCTCTCTGCATTCCATAAATTAAATTATGCCGTGCGTAGCACCTCTGTGGACAGCTGTAAAATTTCAGTTGCAAAAAAGTATGTGTTGCAGGGGTACATGATCCAGTCCAGGAAGATTAAAACAGCAGGAGTAACCTTGAACCAATTACGCCTCTATGCGAAAAGTCCAGAAAAGCTTCCCCATGATAATTAAACTCCGTTCACACAGACACTCAAAAAAAAAAAATTACAATTAAAGTATCCAACTTCTCCGAAACTCTTTTTGGCATGGTGAAACTATGAATATACTTATTTGACACCCAAGACAGCATACATAGAAGGGAAAAGAAAATCAAAATCAGTACCCCCACTTTTTGTTTTTTAAACAGTTCATTAACAAGTGCGATTATGCACTTTAAATATTTTTTTACATCATACATAGTTTTTTTAAACAGACTCCTCCACAAGAACAGAGAATGTCAGTAACAGTGCTGTGAAAGAACCAGTGAGATTTCCCTTCTCCCACTGTAAGTCAGTCTTCACAGAAGACAATCTTAAAAAAAAAATTGCTCTCCACCCAAAGCTGACCCAGCCTTGTAAGAAAGAGTGCTCTTGAAACAGTCCAGGTCGACCAGGGACACTTCTTTGGAATTCTTAGCTTTTTTTGTTTTTCCAGTCCATTGCACACATGCAACTTAAGTTGTGCTTCATTTTAGCCAAGCGCACACCACACTTTCCCCACCCAGCGCCCTCTAGGCGTTCAGACCTTTGGGACAATGGAAAATGCTGTCAGGGTCTAAAAGACAGAAAGAATGAAGACTGAGAGCTTTCCCCCCACCCCCTTCTCTCGTTCTCCGCAACAGCTGCTCCCATAATTCGGCAGCTGAGGCCTTCAGCAAGAACATCCGGCAACTGTTATTTCAGACCAGTCCTGTCAATCATGTCAAGGTTCTTGACATTAGGTGGCCAGTAAAATTTTCAGTGCTGGTAACCAGGTCACTGCTGCAGGGGTTCACGTCGACTCAAGTGGGTCAAGCTGAAAAACATTTTGATTAGTGGGGGTGGTGAAGTACAGAGGCTGAGAGCTGGTCCTGTTGTCACATGGACTGTTCAGCCCTAGGGTTCGTTCAAAGTCCAGCAGCTGACCCATGAAGTTGAAGTTTGGTGAGATATTTGATTTCTTCATTTTCACAATGTCATATGCATCATTCATGGACAAATTGAGTTTCTTCATCAGATAAGCCACAGTGACTGTGACCGACCGGCTGATTCCTGCCAGGCAGTGCACCAAAACGCCACACTTCTTGGTCCGAGCTTCATCTGAGGAAGAAGGAAAAAATAATTAGACTGAATCTGAATTAGGGGGAACATGCATTGTACTCATAGCCACAATTAATACCAAAGTGGTATGCATTTTGCTGCAACGATAACACAGAGGTTTTCTTTCAGATTTACCACACATATTTTTATCTGTTAGAGCATTTCAACCTTCTTAAAATACTAAGACAAAAGCAAAATGGCAGGTCCTTCTCTTTGTTTCATGGTTAATGCTACACCAGCTATCAAGACAGCGTCCAAAGATTTAGAATAATTACTTCCGAAGACAGTTGCCTATAGTGCTAAAACATTCCTGCTCCGGAAAAAAAAAAAAATACGGCAGAAGATGTAATGGTATTGGTATTGAGTGTCTTTGACAGGAACAAAGTTGACTATGAAGGTCTATTAAATTATTCCTCCAACTGTTGTGCCTCTGACAATGGTGCCATTCAGGCATTCAAAAGAGTAAAGGGAAGTCATGGGGGCAGCGCATTAAGAGTAACAGGATGTCAACATTCCCTGAAAATGGGCTCCTTTGTAAAAGGAAATGTGCCAGATTAGCTTCTATGTGGCTTCCAGAAGAAATTCCTTCCTGCTGGGCTCAAATTACGCCTCCCCTCCCTATTTGATGCTACTCTTCCTATTACAATCATATTAAACACAGGCAGAGTGCCCAAAGGAGCAGAAATGCAGTCAAAACAAGTAGCTGAAGCCAGGACTTTGAACCATTAAACAAAACCACAAGAACTTCCCTCTGAAGACAGTTTTACTAAAAGGTACATAAACTGGGCATGTCTGTTTTTGTGATTAAATGTTATAAACTAAGAAAGTCATCAAAACAGAGGAGACATGACAATTGAAACAAGTCCTTCACTTTTCACACACAATAATACATTTACATAGTCATAAGTTCAGATAACAATGTAGAATGCAAATAGAAATTTTGAATAACGGACAAAAATTCTTGGCTGCACTTTTCATTCAAATAAATTAATGAAGAGCAGCACTTCTTTTTTTAACTTAATGCTCCTGAGAGGGCAATTTCATATTTCATAATGTATGACTTTGGTTGTAGGTTTTATATTTTTTTACACCAGATCTTATTTCTGTCTCTGTGCTCTCCATATTAGCGATCAAACTTACTATACTTTACCATCATTTGCCTGGACTATTTACTGCAAAACATTATGCATTATATTCTTTTTCAAATGTTTATGAAATGTTTTATTTAGACAGTTATTATGTGCGAGAAACTGGTAAACTCAAATGACCTCGGAGCACTTTAACTTCACTTACCTATAAATCCAATGGCTTCTGGGAAGAACTGAGAGAGGTTCTGACTCCAATGGTCGGATATTGGGATCTGCTTATACTTGAACTCCCCTGCATTTTCAAACAGGTTGGGCAGATTTGGGGTCACGTTCAGGATGTATTTGATTCCATATTTATCTAAAATGTCCAGGTTTGTTGAGTCTTTAGCGCAGCCAAGGTACAAGTTAGGCAGGATCTCAACTGGGAAAGAAGGCTGGGTGTTGGACAACGGGCTGCCATCAGAGTCAGTAGCACTGTGGGGGTCTCTGTCAATGTCAGATTCGATATCAGAAGAATCAGAGCTGATGCGAAGCCCCCCTAAGCCAAGAACAGGAGCAGAGGGGGAACTGCTACTACAGGAGCTGTCCAGATTTGTCTCGCAGTGTGCAGGGAACTCTGCCTGAAATTTGTTGAATCCTCCTGTAAATGAGAACAGAGAAGAAACATTAAAGAACAAGATCAAAAAATGTTGATATTATAAATGCATGTTTTTAACTGTTTTATAATCACATGCTGTATGAATGGTGCTATGTGCATCCACCTGGCTTAAGGATTAATATGGTCAGCTTGTATGCAATAACTTTGCAAAGATAAAACGGAAGGAATCCTCATAATACATTATCCAGCACTGGTATTCATAAAATTCACATGTCCTGCATTGGTGTTCTTCAACAGCCAAGTGCCTGGCCATTATTTTGAACATATATTTCTCCAGTTAGCTGCTACATTTTGGCACCCAAAAAAAAACAAAAAACTCACAGTGGACATAAGAAATCCGCGAAACTGTAAAACATACCTTCCAGGTAAAATGCCTTGTAGCCCTCATCTTTGAGCCTCCTCAGTAAAAGTCCAAGTACCGAGCCGCCGTCCACATTCTCGTTCCACTCGCTGCTGTACTCATCGTAGAGCACGATCGCGTCGGTCTTGCACCTCCTAGCGAACCGCTCCTTGTCTTCCCCGTTCGCCAGTAAGGATTTTAAGGGTAGGTTGCCCTTCTTAAGGCGCCGGAGCATAAGACTGGGTATCGCCACGTTGATGGCGGTCTCCACATGGGAGGAATCGTACAGTTCCGGTGCTCGACAGTCCATCACCAGCAGGCTGTCATTGCCTGCCTGTAGCTGTTCCTTAAGCCAGCCTGCGGTCTTACACATCGCCATAATCGAATCAAAAAGAACGGGCTTTAATTTATCTAGCATTAGTTTAGCGGTAATAATAAATCACAGGAGTGAAGAGAGGATGATCAAGCAGGTACACCGTGGGTTGATCAATCCACACTCCGTGCAGAAGCCCAAGTTGGGAACTTTAAAATACTAATTCTAGAGTACCGAGCCGAAATCTTGTAGATTTAGCAAAAGTCAGGAGTGTATCTCGCCCACTTGTGCTTTTCCGCCAGGCATGTCAGTGCATTTTATCAATGAGAGACGTTTATTTGAAGAGCCTCCCCGTCGTGGTACAGTTTGTGGTTTAGTCCGTCCTTCCGATTGTCACAATGTTCACCTTTAGCCAGTACAGATCGGGCAAAGTAGGAGGCTTAGCAGGGAGTGCCACGCATTTCGCCTAGTGTAACTCTGCGGCGTGATCTCGCTCAAGTCCTGTTCTGCAGGTGAAAGGCTCGCTCTACCGTATAGATTCACTCCCCGCCTCACAATATGAGCGCCTGATCCACTCGTTCGGCCGCTGAAAGATTCTGAATGGGTAAGAACACACTGTGCCTGAATGGATACATTCTGTCCGCCAGCCAATGAGAGTGCTCGGAAAGTGGTTGCCCTAGAGACGGGGCCGGATGGAACAGGCTGTGTTGATGAATTGTTAATGAGTTTGTCATTCACAAAAACGGAAAGGAATTTCCGCTCCGGATCAGCCGAGTGCAAACAAACAGCAACAGCGGTGCCACTTAAGAGGAAGGACAGCGTGTATTTTTTTTAGTGGAGGGGATCCTTCCTCGCTCTCAAGCCAACCCCCACCCCAGGGCTGAATACACACGGAGATAGCAAGGCCGCTATAAGCGCAGACTGCCACATTCAGCTAATGTAATGCGCCAAACGGCGGCTTCCAGGTTACCCGTCTGTCTTAAACACTCGGAAACACATTTAAAATATTTCAACCGATTTGCGCACTGAGAATATTTGTTTTTTTACTTGTTTTGGTTGCGTTATTAAGATAAATGACAGCCAAAACGATAAAAATAAATTAGAATGGATTTTAGAACGTGTAAGTTTTGTATTTATATAGCTATTGACTGGTCATGCGCAACGGTACTTGAGATATCCATTGATACAAATAAACTTAAGCGCAGACAAAAATAATCTGCATGTGTTTTAACTCTCACCTTTAGTATTCGTAAATAATACAGGTCTAAAACTTAATATCTGAATGCAGTATAAATGTTGTGGTTGGATACGTAGGCATCCTCATGAATGTTAAGAAAACTAAACAGCTATACACGCAACCAGTTGAAAACTTGTATTGTATTACCCCATCCTATATACACACCGTCTGACGGGACGACGCAGACACGTATGCAATATTGCTGTAATATAAACCCACCCGTCCATAGTGTGTGCCCGCTTGATCATTACTTTAATTAACGTTTTGTTGGTCTGGTGTGTTAAAAGTGATTTGCGGAAAGGCCGTTTCGTTATATGCTGAGTTAGGTTTAAAGAGCAAATAAAATTTGAGGACGCTTTTAAACAGCATTCTTCACTGCCATATTACTGCCTCAAAATAATTGCTCAATGATCTGTATATAGGGTGGTCCAGATCTAATTATGCAATTTTCATTATGCTATAACTTATTAAGTTTATTACATAGAAAACCACCCGAAAAATCCCGAACCATCGAGAAGTGTGCGAACTGACGACAAGAAGAATCGTCTTCGCGCCGAACTAGAATCGTCCCGTATAAATCATCCAGACGATCTGGATCTGCATAATTAGATCTGGACCACCCTGTATTGTGATCATCCCGTTTAACATACAAAGCTTATATGTCAGAAAAATGAGAACGTTCGTTTAAAAAATCGCATTAACGAAATTTGGTTCGAGTTATCTATCACTTTATTGGCGCTGTGCCTGTAACATATCGCCGTTTAACATGACTTTTCTGATATAAAGTCACTCACTTCTGTAACATGATTATAATCTACGCTACTGGTTTAACGCTTTTCATGTTTGGTATTTAAAGAATAGTTTTAAATTAAAAAGCGTATGGACCTTAATAATATAAACAAAAATGGTTAAAAAACAAAGCAAAAATGAAAGTGCTACTGAGGAAAAGTTTCAGCAGGTCCAGAAAAATCTCAGCATGCCTCTGCCAGAAATAATAATAATAATAATGCGACCCTGAAGTGGTGAAGGTCAGGTGAAACATGAAATAACGTTGTCAAACCAGCTTAGACCAATGGAAATTCGCAGTGGGCCTTAATAATAATAATAATAATAATAAGAAGAAGAAGAAGAAGAATAACAACAAACGGGTCATTTCTCCTGAATGATTTTGAACATTTCGTTTGTTCCGAATTGATAGAACCCAGGGTATTAGAAAGTTGCCTAACGGAGGCCATAGGCAAGGGATCAGACTGGCATTTTGTGCGGTGCAATGTCCATTTTCAATTCCTCTTCATTTGCCAGCGATACAAATAGACAGACGCCGGCTTTTTTATACAGAAATCTAATTACAATTGAAAGTATGCTTTGTACGCATAAACAAAACCATTTTCTAATTATTGTACTCATAAAAACCTGTACTGACACGAAAAGAAGAGCCGACTAACATTACCAACTGTACAGTACATGGTTTACCATAATTATAAGAATTAACGGATGCAACATAGATGTATGAGTGGAAAAAAACGGGTACAATTGTGACACATGCGCTAAATACACTTGCTAAATGGACTTAAACCATCCGGATGGATTAGGGTGAAAAAAATCCATTTACATATCACTGACCCACAAGGTCCCCCATTTGTCTGAAGGATTTGCCTGACTTACATTCAAGGTACCTTACTTAATAGTGAGAACCAAGCAAGTCAGTGCATTTAAATACGCGAAGTAAACGAGAGCGGTAAAAGAAGTTGAAAATAATGGAGTGGTATGCGAATGTGAAGTGACATTATTAGATAATTAGATTGCACTCGAGTTTCCCGAGATTTCTGTGGAAGCTGGAAGATTGCACAATCCATCGGTGTCAGATAAGACGAGACTGAACGTCTGCCGGGACTTTTTAAACCGTGAGGCGTGGGCTGCAGACTCCGGCAGGCAGGCTGATTGCTTCTATTTTTGTCTCCTCTCCCTGCACGACTCGCTCCGGGGGAAGCGTCAGGTCTGCGCTCTGCGGAGGCGGCTTCTGTTGGAAATGTGTGAAATAGTAAATGTGGGTCATTCTACACTGAGATGAGCTCTTCGGGTGTTCTATTGTCTTTCGCTACCAGCATCTTTCTAGGATTTTTCTATCTTACATAGACGATAAGTTGGAAATTAATTACTTCTGTAATGATGGCTTGAATAGGGATGGTTTTTATGTGTATTTAGAGATGTGGTTTTTATGTTGTGTTCTTTTGTGCAATAATTATGAATACTGTGTCATACAAAAACATATATAATGTGCCTATAATTCAGGCATTTCCTCTAAAAGCTTTATGTACTCACATTTACATGCACATGCACTACAATATCCCATTTTCTTTAGTGTTGAAGGCTCCTCTATTTTTATAAGCATACACAAAAACTAAACAGTATTCTTTTGACAACAGTAATTTGAGAGAGATTAAAAGAATGGGTAAAGGGCATAAAAATGAGGCTTAGGTGACAGTGGAAACAAGACAGTGCTTTCTCATGACAGTTCCTGCCCTAAGCAACTGTCTGCAGCAGCACCTTGGGTAACGGCACTCATTGTGCTCCTAAACTGGTATCCCGCCCGCCTTTCTCATGTCATGATGAAATCCCCTAATCTGCAAGCATTAATATGAAACATTGTCTCCGATGGAAATATAGACTGGCTACTCCAGTCCCCATGGTTACAGTAATGTGGGAACTGATGATTCTATAATATACACCCAGAAATTATCAATGCATCCCATGCTACTCTTGTTTCCATGCTGTTCCACTTAGTCTTTTGTTCTATGCTGGCAGATCAAAATCCATTTCTTTAGCACTGATCACATCCAACTGAACACTGCATCGTTTTGTCTCATATATGTCCTCACAAGATCATACTGACATCATTCAAATGTAGGCCATCATTCTTTGATGTGCTTCTTATCGCCAATATTTTATGACACATTTGAAGATTTCATTCAGTCGTTGCTTAGTCAGATACAGTATCTTGAGGCTTACACAACGTGTGGGCTCCACCAACATAAATGCTTATACATTTTTTTCCTGTCTGAATCAAGCATTATGATGTTTTAAGTCATGCCGGCTTTGGTTCTATAAGTCCTATCACCATTCACAGGGCCACATTCTCATTAAGGTTCTCCTTACTGTAAAATGGGCCAATGTAAGGATAGCTAGAGTGAAAAACACAACAAAACCGGACTGCAGATTCAATGAGTGGTCTTTCATTTCCATATGTTTCAATTATATGTCTATGTTTAACCCTGTAAATTGTGTCTTTCTGTTCACATAAATTGTATTGACATATGATTCTGGAAGGTGCAACAGATACGAAAGAAACTCATTAACTGAACATTTGATGGAGGTGCCTTGTTATTATCTTTGGTTAGACTGGTAGGAGACTGCTCAGGTAATAAAGGCAGTTCAGGATCAATGGGTTCATCAAGACCATTGTCTTAATTCATAACCAAATAGATATTTTTGTTTGGGTCCTTTCACTGAGTTTCAAAGACACCTTTGTTAAAAAAAAACAGTGATGGCCTTACTCCTTATCAGTCTGTATTCACACTTTCCCGCAGCCCTCCATGCACAGCTAATCCTTTAATCTTGCCCTTTAATATTTCAGATTGCTGCCTTTGTCTTCAGCCTGGAACTCTCTTTCACCTTTCCCTTTTTTCTCTCTGGCTGCTTTTCCACCATATCTCCTTTTCTTCCTCACTCTTCCTTGACATGTTTGCTGAAGGTCTCACACTCAAAACATTACTCGTGTGATCTTTTCCATTTAGTGAGTACATTGCTTTTGGTTTTTCAGGTGTAATCTGGTGTTGCCTTACTGTAACTCCAATTGTAAGACCCTCCATTCATCCTTTTACAGAGTACTCTGGTGCACGCTGAAGGTGAAAGTGCAAACTCCATACAGAAGGCAACCCAGCTATGGGCCAGAGTTCAGGGGCTATAATATCAGAGCAACAGCACCAGTCTATTCAGTTCTTCATTGTGTCCTGAAGAGAGCACCAGGACCACCTCATTAGTGTAGTCTATAAATGACTGAGGTCATCTCAAGGTTCACTGTCGTTCTGTGAAAAATCTGCTGTGGATTATTTCAAATCCCATAATAATTATTGCTTCTTACTTAGATTTTTGGAGC